>NC_090650.1:209884360-210184360 GCF_040937935.1 Hyperolius riggenbachi | reverse complement strand
GAATGCGGAGGCTGATCTGTGTGTAACTGCATAAAAAATGTATGTTCTATTTGCATTTTGTGTTCTCTCCTAGGATATAGGAAACGTGAGGCTGCTATGGGAGCAGCCATTTTAGCTGGCAGTCCAGGACTCAAAATGGCGGCAGTGGAGAGAGCCCGCCCCCGAGAGTCATGGCCCCCACACGTCATGGCAGGGGGGGAGGAGGGGCTGGGGGGATCCACGTCACGTCAGGCTGGGCTCGCGGCTCCGGGCAGAGCAGCTGAAAGGGAGGGGGGTAGAAATACAGAGACGTGCTACTGTATGTCTCGGGTCTCAAAGTATTTCCCCAGAGGTTTTCCCTGAGTCCGTGGAGAGGAATGCCAGGATACGTGCAACAAGCTATTACTGTATGATTAGCAGGAGCACGGATAGGAAAAGTGTCCCAGCTAGGGGCAGGGACACACGTAGCAGTGCAGGTCAGGAAAGTGTCTGTACTGTGTTGCTTATGGGATTCTTCCTGTAAGTGGGGCACCTTAATGGGTGGTGCAGCATGAGTTCCCAATAGAGTATAGGGGGGGACAGTGCATCAGGGGGGTGCCGGAGGTGGAAAAAAAGGGAGTTGACCAATACGGGTTTCCGTCGCCGCTGATGCAGAGCGGTAACGTTTTTTCCGGTTTTGTCGTGAACAGGGCCAGAGCTGGACTGAGAGGTCTATGCTGGGCTGGAGCTGTTTTTGTGTGCGTTTTTTTTTCGTCCACTGATTGGTCAAACATGTTTTTTCCAGCTCCTATCAATTGTAGCACGAAGAACAAGGACTGACAACAGTTCATGGGGCAATTATACAGATGATAGAATTGCCGTTTACAGAGTGACAGTGTATCAGTACGGTGTTTGCCAGGTGACTACCTCCCAAGTGGGCATTCAGGGATCTGCATACAGGCATGTGCCGCTGGTATGCTTAGCCCTGCACCCTGTGTAGTTTAAGTGCAAAGTGCTCCTTCCTACAGGGAGGCAGCCAGTTTTTTTTGGTAGTTTAGGTGGTGGCACGGCAAACATTGGTCAGAGGGTACAACACACAGAACTTCTAGCAGAGCTGGTATCGCGATGAAGTTCTAGATAAGTAAATGCGATAATGAGTAAGAGCATTGCAGGCTCACCCGCAAAGCAGCATCAGGTGTGGCATCCGTAATCTGTGCATGCGACGGCCGCGCATGGACAGATAAGGGGGGATGTGGAGTGAGCTGCAATGGGGTGAGAGCTTCCAAAGGTGAAGCGAGCTTCCATAGGTGAAGTCCGCGGGAGCATATTTTAAACAGGTAAGTACTGAGGATAGTACTGAGGTAGGGGGGTGAAGTTTAACTCCAATCTACCAATAAGAGTAAACAGAGTTCAGGAGAACCATAAAGCAACGAGATCAATTACGATGTATATTGATCAATTTAAAGGGTAAAGAGTACAAGCCGCAGGGCGAATCCCAAATCATTAATAAGAATTGATTTGTTTGTATTTCGATTTCAGGTGTTTGGCAATATGGAATTGAGACAGCTGCAGTGCTGGCAGCAAAGATGGAGATGTCAGTCGGATAAGCGAAAGGTTCCAGATGCCAATCTAAGCTTGGAGGAACACGAGATTCCTGAAATCGGAAAGAGACTAAAACACGAGATTCCTGAAATCGGAAAGAGACTAACAAAACTGTCGGAGCAAAGCATAATGCAAAGTGCTAATGTTTTTCTTTCCCAGGGTGGTGCTTTTATAATGAAGTGTACCATGCTGATGGTGATCCTAGGTTGCCATTCCGTCCTAGGAGAACGAAGAGAGGACATTCTCATGTATAATAAGGGGTTAATGAGAATGCAAGGCCCAAGCATGTTAATGTTGGGTGACAAAGGTACTGATCCTTTCACACCTCCCTTCGCTTGGCACAGATGGACCATGCAGGGACGGAGGAAAAGAGCACTTGTGCCAGGAGAAAGCAAATTTCATGGCACAAGGTGGGTGAAAGGTCTGAAGGGTCAAGTGTGCGGGCAGTGGGAATTTAATGGCAGTGTAAATCTGCTATTGAATGCCACACTCCCAGAATCAATGCACCGATCCAAAGGTTTGTTAAAAGGTACATTGCAGTATAATGGGTACATGCAAAAGGTGGAGTGTGTGATTCAGGGGTACCTTGTCTTGGTTATGCAGAGTGAGATGGTTCCAGATTGGAGAGGAACGAGCAGGAGGCGTCAATTCTCTTACCAGAGAGACGCAGGGGACAACATCACACTCTGGAGCTACCAACAGAGAGTGCCTCTGAAACAACTTTACACACGTAAAGGCTGGAAAGCCAAGGGTGGGTGGTTCTCGAAACAAGAAGTAACAATCGAGATCAAGCCACATTTCCAGGTGACAAAGAGGGTGGGGAGAGCGGTCCCGGGGGAGGGAAAGCCAACACAGGGAACCCCATCCACACTACACGGGTCACAACAGGGGACGATATTACACAGTCCATATGCAGCAGCTTATCCTCATGATAGTTGGGTAAGTGAAGAGGTACTCTTAATCGAAAGATTGCAGAGAGTACAGTCTTCCCGACCTCAGGTACATATTGTGCCTCAGGACGTAAGGGGGGAAGAGGTCCAATCAGGACAGCTGGGGACATATTTTGTCAGCGAGAGATTGGACAAGGGGAGGTATAGTAACTTTTCTGGAGAAGGATCTTTTGCATGGCATCTTCGAGATGTTTGGGTGAACAAATGGAAACGGTGCAACATTCCTTTAGGCACCGCCACTTCCTTAGTTCCTACCTCAACACATGTCTTACACCAGGACCTGAGAGGTCAACCTTTTTTGGTGCTAGACGGGGAGGTGAAGCAAGTAGAGTTGTCCTCATGCGGGCAATTCTTGCAGAAGTATCTGCGTTGGCCGGGGCAAGCCAAATTTAGTGAAGAAGCCTGCAGGCTCAATAACGCAGAATGCGAGGCTACCATTCAAAAGATCCACCCTGAAGCCAAACCAATAGTTCCGGTGGCTGAAGGAAAGGTTTGGTTTTTTAACATAAGGTCTAGTGATACATTCAAGGTATATTCTCATAATTGTTCTGATAAGGGGGAGTTTCCAAGGGGAACACATTGTGTGAGTGGAGATCCCATATGGATCCTGTCATCCAGGTTTGATGACGTTGTTTCTCAGATTGTTAAGAGAACTCTAAAGGTCAAAGTTTCACGGGTAGTTCCCGTCCTGAAAGAGAACACGACATGGGACGAAGGGGAACAGGGTTTGATCCAAGACGACCACATTTTGTTACAAAGGTTAAACAAACAGTACACTAAGTTAGAGGTAAGATTTCACCATGATACAGGTGATCTTAACGAGGTAGAACACAAAAATGAGCAGGTGAGTTCCAGTCTGCCCTGGTGGACAAAGGTTCCGGTGATGTTCCAGGGACACTCGGACGGGGCATCTGCAGTTCCAAAGTTCTTTCTACACCCACTGGTCGTCTGGATGGGGATGACAACTTTAGGCATCGTTATCCAGGTGAGGTTGCGGGTTAAAATTACGTAAAATAAATTAACCTGGTCCAGAGATTGGTGCCTCATAAACAATCTCCGGAACCAATAGTTTAAATTAAGGGATATACAGGGTTACGGGTATAGGTTTAGTAGTACCTAGGAGCTGATTGTATAAAGGCGCTCTTTTAGAAGGCACCTGGCACTGCTCCGTTTTGTAACAACCAAACGAGTTTCACTTTTCTGTGGTCATGCAAGTTTGTGAGTGATACGCAAGTGACGCAAATGCTGAGCATGTGGTGTTGAGGGACTTAGAAGTAGGGCTTCCCCAGAGAGCCTGGTTACAGGAAGACCAAGAGGTCTTGCTCTCTCTCTTCCAGGGGTAACCACCGAGAGCAGAGAAGTTGTGTGAGCACGAACATCGAAAAGTGAAACATAAACGAAAGAAACCAGGTACTGGGAGGTTCAGACGCTGGGATCTGCGGGTCAAGCCGTTTTAGGGGGGATTGTTATAATTTAAGTAGGCCTCAGTTATTTGGACTGAGTTAGTCAAAAAGGCTTGATGAGCAGACCTGCCCTTTAAGGGGATTTTCTCTGAAGAGAGAAAATCTGCAGTTCTGTCAGCAGAACTAGAACATACCAAGAAGCTGTTCTGATCAAGGCCGCAGGTCTCCCTGACCTGGGCCTGGAACAATAAACATCAGTCATGTTTTGTAAATATTCACATTCCTGCATGTATGTCAAATGTCTCATCGATTATTAATCGAGTAGGCGGGTATGACGACACCATGAGTGGGTCCACCAATAGACTGATATAGGGGGTGGCGAAGATGATGTCATATTTAACTCTTTCCTAGCCGGTATTAAAGCTGGAGCAAGCAATGGAGAACTCACTTCTGCTTCTTCCTTATGCACTAGCTCGCAAGGCCGACTGGGACCTAAGCATGTTCGTCCTTTCTGTAATCTGATATAATGTATGCTGTACATATGTAGTTTAGAGTAACGTAGTTAGGAAGAAGGTACCTGATTGACTTCAAGAGGGAGTCTAATCATGAGCTTATAACGCAACATGAAGATTGGCATGGCTAGGATATGATGAATGTATCTATCTGTATTCCTGTTTCCTGAATAAATAACGTGAACATTGAAAAAGCCTGAGCAAGTCTATATCCTGTTTGCTGTGTGGAGAGTCAAGTGATCTCACAGTCTGTGAGACGATGGTGTCGAAGCAAGGTGATAAGAACAGTTTATAACAGTTAGTTAGGGTGGCACGCTTATCACTGGGTGCCTAACGCGCGGTGATCATGCTGAAACGCGTTCGCTGTTGCGAATGAGTGTGGTGTTCGCGCTTAGCTAGCATTTGTTATTTTCTTTACCTTCTGATAAGTTGTTTGCTGTGCCTTTGCTATTCTCGTACTATGCTCTGTTCTGCCTTCTGTCACTTCTGGCAATCGCATCTCTTGCGATTGTGTTCCCACTCTTGTGTCTGCGGATGTGTGTTCACCATCGCTGGGTGGCGACTAGATTGGGGTACACACATTAATCCTGTCTCTGTGCTCTCTCTCTCTTTGAGGGCTATTCTGCCCTGCTTGCTCCTGCTCATACAATTCCCATCTGGCATCTGTGGCCGTGCAGAGGCTGTGCTCATCTGCACTCCACAGCTCCATCTGCTGGTGGGAATTGCCCTCTACCGGTGCATTGCACCTAACCTGGGTTCTCCAAATTACACGTTTGTGGGGGATTTCCGCAGGGTCAGCGCGCATCTGGTGCGCTGACCACGGAAACTATTCCGCAAACGTTACAATTAGTAGGTTCTTTAATGGGAAGAGTAGAAAATTAGAGATGGAGGTGTTCAGTTGTCCTAGAATCCATGGAGAAGCCCATTAATGATATGTTAGGTGATCAGTTTGTACTACACTGACAAAATGGTAACAACTGACCATACACAGGAAGCAAGACTGAGGCTCTCTTGGAAGAAATGATTATCTCGATAAGTGACATGTTCCTCCTTTCCCATCTGGATTGATACAAACCTAATATCATCTTATTATTGATATTTTGGCTGAACACTACACTGAAGGAGATATATTTACTTCTCTATCAATATAACTGCACAGTATATGTTCTGCTCTCTCACATGCAAAGCACATAACTGCAATGACTCGTGTAACATAGACTACCAGATATGTAGGTTACTATCTAGTGATAATAATTATTGTCACTCATTGAGGATCAGAAAATAATCCCTCAGGGACCAGTGCTGTACAGACTCATCACTAGCTACGGGAGGGGGAGGGGGCGGGGGATATGACCAGACCATGATAAAGTGGCCTCCCACACTCACAGTTAGGGGGAGTGGAAATTAAATTGAAATCCGGCATGCTCAGGCATAGGGGATTGTTAAGGATCCTTCATGTTGGATCCTTAATTAACCCTGGGGGTATGCTGTACACACATTAGATTGGGGAATGATCGTTGGCCGAAGCAGTTGTTATTGGCCGCTTTGATTAACTTTTTGTACATACCTTAAGTTAGATAGTACAAACAGACACACACTCACTCATGTAACATTTGTAGCGAAGCAAAGGATGAATGTAAATGTTCTAATTGGATTCTGGTGGAAAAACATATACCGCAGCTATTTTCTGTGAATGTGGTTTGTTAATGTAATGTGGACACTGCAATCTTAGATTTCTTGTGGGTTTGGTCAGAGCATTGCTGGCAAGCAACCAAAATTCCATGCATATAAACATTATAATGGTTGAAATTGGTAAAGCAAGTCGTTTGGTCTATTACGATTGTGCAGGAGGGAGTGGAAGAACTGTAAGACAACCTCAGTGTATGAAGCTCATATATGCCCTTCCTCTTCTCAAAGCATTTGACTTCAGGCACTGTCAGAAATTACATATACATTGTGGGTATGATAAATTAATTCATGAACTGCAAGTGAATATGATGCTACTGCTCTTTCATTTTCAAAATTGCTACAAGTACATTTTAGTGATGGAAATATTAATCTAACTTAAAAGAATGAATTAGCCCTCTACCAGTAATTTAGGTAAGTGAGACATGCAATATTGGTGCTTTGCTTTGTTATGTTCTTTCTGTGTATTATCATTTCTAATACGTTTTTTTATTTCCTTGAGAACCCATATAATTACACTAACATAACAGTGAATGCTTAAAAATCAAGGTGGAGGTCATAAACAATAAGCTTTCCTTCGAGCAGCAATAATATTTTCTCTTCCTTTTTAAACCTTTTATAAATAGTATAGAATTTTATTGAAAATAAATGATCCAATCAATACTTATTAAGGTACTTAAATCAACTATAACAAATTGAGAAAAGGTCACTGTAAAAAGGATATGAACTTCTCAATGTTTGTTTTGCATTAGAGAAGATTAGTTGTTCCAATGCTAACTACAGGGCTGACAGAGATGTTGGAAGGAATCTCTTGACTTTGACGTTAAAACTCTGAAACACAGGATGTTCTACGAATAAATATTTTATCATGTTTAACATATGTAAAATGTATTTCACAAAACTGAAATATGTTATATAAAAGGGGTGTGTAGTAATGACAATCTGAAAAAAGTTACCAAATATTTTCATACTCTACAATTAGTAGATTTACTGTATCTCTTTCACTTCTTTCCAGCTTTCTCTTTTCTTTATTTTCTCATGCACTTTAATGTAGACAAAGAAATACATGAACGGGATATGATCAGTAAATTGGGAATTATTTGTAGCTGGGAAAAAACAAACTTTTTTTCCTAACTTTAACACACATTCCCCCCTTTCCCACAGACATATTAGTTACTCTTTTCTTGGAAATACTATATCAGCTACCAAAGTTTAATTATAAATAGTATGTTTTTTTTTCATGGGAAAAAGATCACCCTATTTATTCAAATGCAAAATTCTTGATACAAATATTATGCTGTATCATTCACAAGTCAACAAATATTTGGTTTACAGTAGTGAATAAATAATTGTAGTTAATGTAGAATCTATAGATAGATGAATAAAGAGAGACAGATACATACCTCAATGACCACCTCAGCTAGAACAGCAAGCCAAAAATGCAGTAAACGTATGCATAAAGACGGTTTGTACTGTTGATATAATACAAATCCAGGTCAACAAACTTGGTGGTTTTCACACACCAAAAAAAAACAAAGTAATGAAAATGCCATTTTAAATTGTAGGGCACCAAATTTCCTTTCGGCTTTGAATTTGATAAACTTTTATTTTTATTTTTATTCTTCACTTTAAGTCTCCTATATCTTGGATTTTAAATTTGGGTTTTGCATTTTGTATCTATATTGCTGGAATATTTAATTATTTAGGCTAGATGATTTTTTTATCATTTAAATATTATTAGTAAAACATATTTAAGACATGTAATTTGCTATGTTTTAGCAGGTTGATGGTTGGTGAAAATACATAGCAGTTTGTACATTTACATGGAGAGGAAGTATAACATAACCACCAGCTGCTCTTTATCTCCCTCTGGCAGAGCACATCTGAAGTCCTTCCTTTGTGATATAAATTTATCAACAAAGGAATAGATTTAGCTAGGAATGTATCAAAAGGATCTTGCAAGCTTACTGCTGACTAAATCAGCTTGCATGTCTCATGTAAGTGAGACTTTAGGGAAACTTTAGGTTATTGCCATAATATAAAATTGCTTCAGCATGAATTTGGGACTTAAGAGGGTATCTATGCAATGAAATCTTACTGGGTTATGGTCTCAGTGCATATTATTTGCTAAATCTTTTCTTTATACTCGGTACAAACAGCTGTTTTACAAATATAATCCGTTATCAAGATTGTAGGTCATTAAGACATTGATTTAGCAAAATAACAATAATAAAAGAAAAGTTATTATGTTTCAAGAATACAATTAATCAATTGGTTCACTGATTACAATGGCATACTTGCCTAAAATATTCCTTAAGGTACAGCATAGCTAGAAAAAGTATAAGTGGTCATACTGTAAGTTTCCTTATACAGTGATAAGGAAGATGGTATATAAAGATGCAGTATTTGAATGCTTTGATTTTCCTTCGCCGAAAAAAATATTTGTAGTGATCTCGGTGTTTACAGCTGTCTCTGTTGTTAGTAACCTCTCTAGGGCCCATATGCAATTCACTTTTTCACCTGAGTTTTCTCCTTGGGGATAATTTTTCATCTTCTCTTCGAAAGAACGTTTTAGCATTTTACAATTGAAAAAGTACCAAAAGTTGTAGTACAAGTACTATCAAAATGATTTTGTGTATTTTCTTGCTTGCTGGATGTATAATATGCATTTTATTGACAAGGTTTGAAAATATCAACTTGGAGAAAACTAAGGAGGAATAGTTAATTGCATATGGGCCAAGGGCCCATATGCAATTCACTTTTTCACCTGAGTTTTCTCCTAGGAGATAATTTTTCATCTTCAATTTAAAATAACTTTCCAGCACTTTTCAACTAAAAAAAGTACCAAAAAGTAGGTGAAAAAGCACTATCAAAATTATTTTGAGTATTTCCTTGCCTTCTGGTGCCATAAAAGGCATTTTATTGCCAAGTTTAAAAATATCAACTTGGAGAAAACTAAGGAGAAAAAGTGAATTGCATATGAGCCAAGGTATCTATAAGGATGTTCCTCTCACCTGGGCCCATATGCAATTCACTTTTCTCCTGAGTTTTCTCCTAGGTCATATTTTTAGAATTTGTTATAAAATGCCCTTTAAATCACCAGCAAGCAAGAAAATTCTCAAAATAAATGTGATAGTACTTTTTCACAAACTTTTGGGTACATTTTCAAATGTAGAATGCTGGAAATTTAGTTTACAGAAAAGATGAAAATTATCTCCTAGGAGATAACTCAGGTGAAAAAAATGAATTGCATATGGGCCCTGATGTTCATTATTGTAGTGGTAACTTCATTTGGTGATTCCTGCATTCACCTTCATAAAGTAGAATATGCTTCTCAAATGAGCAACATGTATGTAGAATGTTCACCCAAAATGGTCCCTAACAATTGTTGCAGGTGACATTATTTCAAAATATATTTGCAACTTATTTGTGAAGATTCATTCATGTGCAATAATATCATCCGGAGAATTGGCTTTAGGGTCCTTGGTGCTCTGTGTAAAGTGTAAATATTGAATAACTGGACCGTAGTGCATTTCTTTCAGTAATGCTACATCATTTTTTTAATTTCTTCTTTAAAAATATAAAAGTTATACGTCACTGTGAAGGTTTTCATATATACAGGTTAAAAAATAATTAGCTTAATGATTTGTGTCCTAGAATATATTTTATTGCTCTTACTGAACAATTTCTTCAATTCTTTTGAGATGAAAGAGGTAATTAGAAACTTAAATGTATTAGTAATCCCTGTACTCCAGCCAACTAAAAAATTATCAAACTAAAGGTACATACACACGTCGGATTTTTACAAACGACCGGTCGTTTGGATGTCCAAATGTCCGGTCGTTTGAACGTCAAATCGGGCGTGTGTACAGTCGGTCATTCAGCTGATAACGCTGGTTTTGACGGATCCGCTTGGCAGCTGAACGACCAACTGTACATGGGAAAAAAATGGAAACAAGCACCACTAACAAAATTGGATAAATAATGAGGCCTAGGCGTGCTATGAGCTATAACAATGGCGCAAACCTCATTGTATCCTTGCACTTTATTGAACATCAATTTATTTATTTTTACTTTTGGAATATAGATTTATTGTTGACTCCATTGTTATTTACCCTTTCTTGGCACCTATGAGAGTTTGTTGTATTTGTATAACCACTATGCACTACAGTATTACCCTTGTTATGAATTATCAGTGCTAGTGTATAATTGACTATTTACTATTACTTGAGACCCCAGACCCATGGTCTTGTTTTTATGTGTTTTTATTTTTGTGATGTTACAATAAAGATTACTTTTTCATTGATTTCTACATTTTGGTCTAGCGTGGTGCTTGCAGAGCTACTCTTCTCCCTTCTGAGTTTTGAACGACCAACTGTACACACACCCAATTTGACGGCCAAACGACTGGACATTTGGACGTCCAATCGACCGGTCGTTTGGAAAAATCCAATAAGTGATACCTTATTATTTAGATTTTTATTGTTTGTATTCCTGTCTGAAGCTGTGTTTTGTCTTTAACTATTCAAGTAAAAAATAAAAATTAATAAAAAAGACTACATTGTTGACAAATAGGGTTGAAGAATGACAGGAGTTGGATGTACTCCAAAATAGAGTGATCAAGCTGCGGATCCACTAAAATGCAAAAACACAAAAAAGAGCACTCCCAGGGTATGCAAAAGTGGAGAAAAATGTCCCTATCCTAGACAGATCTCACCTCATGTAGTGTGGCTGTGCTTAAAGACCAGCCAATAGATGCTTGCGTCCCTCTTAATGGCCGGGGACCCGGCTATGGGCGTATATGAGTATAGATGTGTATGTACCCCTATACTCATTTCTCCTGAGGAGGGGGCTGGCATCTTGGAGTCCCCTTCTTCAAGGGGTCTCCCAGATGCCGCCATGAATCCCCTGGGGCGTTGTCACCCCCACCTCCTCTTGGGGCACCGGAGGTGGGGAAGAGCCCCTTGTCCATGGATTGGACAATGGCTCTGGGGATGAGAGGGAGGCTTGGCTGGTATAGCTGGTATAGCAGGCTGGTATATCTCAGGGTGCGAAGCACCACGCGGTCGGGTCTCCGCATTCTGGCTATCCCGGCCTGCATGGGGGACTAGAAGTTCAGGAGGTTCAGGAGGGGGACCCCACATCATATTTATAAAAACATTTCCCACACTTGGAACATTAAAAAATATACATTCATATACATGTTGATACATTATCTGTCATTTTACCGAATTTAAATACCAATTTGTTTCCTCTAACTTTAACATCAATTATCTCAAAAACTACAAGGCTGTTTTGAAAAAATGGTTTTCTCTTCTTTTGCCTGTCCTCCTTAACCACTTGCCGACCGCGCACTCATATCGTGCGTCGGCAAAGTGGCAGCTGCAGGACCAGCGACGCAGATCTGCGTTGCCAGCTGCAGGCTAATTAATCAGGAAACAGCCGCTCGCGCGAGCGGCTGTTTCCTGTCATTTCACGGCGGGGGGGCTCCGTGAATAGCCTGCGGGCCGCCGATCGCGGCTCGCAGGCTAAATGTAAACACAAGCGGAAATAATCCGCTTTGTTTACATTTTTACAACGCTGCTACAGTAGCAGCGTTGGAGTAGATCAGCGATCCCCGGCCAATCAGTGGCCGGGGATCGCTGTCACATGACAGCGGGGATCCTGTTAGAGGCTGCACAGGACAGATCCGTTCCTGTGCAGCCTCCGATCTCTCGGGGAAGGGAGGGAGGAGAGGGAGAGGGGGAATCCTGCGGTGGAGGGGGCTTTGAGGTGCCCCCCCGCCATCAACAGCATGCAGGAGCGATCAGACCCGCCCAGCACATCATCCCCCTAGTGGGGAAAAAAGGGGGGCGGTCTGGTCGCTCTGCCTGTCATTTGATCTGTGCTGGGGGCTGTAGAGCCCACCCAGCACAGATCTGAAAAAACAGCGCTGGTCCTTAAGGGGGGTAAAGGCTAGGTCCTCAAGTGGTTAATATACATGCAATGTTGGTGTTTTTAGCATGTACGATGGGGGCTTTGCTATTTGCTGTTAACCGCTAATTATATATAGTCATAATTATGACTCGTAATTACAGATACCAAAACAGAGATCTCGTGCCTTTGAGAAAGCGGCAGTTGCCGTGAAAAGGCTATTAGGCCGGTACCTCCACCCTTCACCTGTCTGGTATGCCTATAATGCCTCTGTGATCGCAGTAAACCTAGTAAGCAGAGCTGGTGCTTCATCTTTTCTTCTTTTCTTCACTATGGAGGAGGCAGGGGTGGCGATGAAGGTAAACATCAGGCTAGCGACAAGCAGATTATCCTAGCCTGGTGATTTTTTCAGAAGGGCACAGCAGACACAGGGGGTGGACTAGTGGCACCAATAGAGAGACACAGAGGCATGTGATTGTGCACATGACATTCCTCTGGGTCCTCTTAAGATTTAATACATTCATCTCGGGTTCTCTTTAAGTCCTTTAATAGTCAAAATTAACCATGAATGCTTACCTTTAATTTATGTTTCTCATGCCAATATCCTCAGAAACAATCCCAAGCCAATATCCTCTTGATGAGACCTTCATTGAAGATCTCCGTGCACCCGTCGCCATACATGACACTCCCCCACACAGTTCTCAGGTATACTTAGTAAAGCTGAGAGCTTAACATCTTCAAATATCCCTCCAAGGCTCCCTATTGGCCCTTTAACAGACCAATAGGAACCCTCCAGATGAGTGAATGAGTAGTAGGGGACACGTCTTTGGCTATAAAGTGTAACTGTCAGGCATAAAATAAAAAATTCATTCTCTATTTTTATCTGGTAAAAAAGTAATAAGTGTGTTAACCAGGCAATCCGAAAGTTAAAAATCCCTCTTACTTTTCGTCTCTATAAAACATCATTCCCCAGTTTCCCTGGCTCTGATTTGGTACATCTGCTGCACAAAGGAAGTTACAGGGCATGCTGGGTTTTCTTTTTTTCTCCTTTACTTTCCCCTCAGACATAACTAAGGCAGCCTGATTGGCTGAAGCCTGTTTCCCTACCATTTTCCCCTCCCACACCTCTGTTCCTTTCTGATACGCCAATATTTCTCATGCTGAGACAATGTACTTTCTACTGCAGATCTGGGTGGGAGTGTCTGTAGACTGGGAGCAGGGCGGATAATGATACACAGACAGAGTAAGGGAGGAAATTATGTCAGGATTGGCTTCAAGATAGACACAGTCAAAATGGAAAATCCTAAGAAGGATGTTCTCTTTTTATACTATAGAAAAATCACTAAAATCAAAATATCAAAATATGGACAGTGCATTGAGTTGCTCGAATGTCCGCGTACACGAGTACGAGTAGTGACGCGTACGAGTCCGAGCTGTCACGAAACGACTCGTCACCGCGGCTCGTTTGAATCGCTAGTTACGCTTCGCAAGACGAGTCCATGCGAATATCATGAATCACGAGTCGTCATTACGACTCGTGACTCGTACACTATATTGCGTATGCTTATGCTGGCATGCGTAAAAATGTACGCATGAAACAAACGTATTCTTAGAACTTTTCATCATTTATACATGATATTTCTGCTGTATGAATGATTCAATTTGCAATACATTAGTGGAGGTGTCCATCATCACCAACACAGACTAGGTTAAGAAGACCACAGCACAAATTTGATCCGTGGCACTTTTTAGGGTATCAGGACCTTATAAATATGTCCATAAAAATTAGTGGAGGAGGTGTCCATCATCAGCAACACAGAGTTGGGTAAGAAGAACACAGCACAAAGTTGAACCATGGCACTTTTGAGGGTATCACGACATAATAAGGTCATAGGTGGAGTACCTAAGTGGCACTCTTGTGTCGGTGGTAGAAACACATTCCAAAGGAGCATCAACAGCAGCAGGAGGAGGTGGTATATAGTCTGGTAATGCCACAGGCAGACTGGCAGGTGAAGGTCATAGGTGGAGTACCTAAGTGGCACTCTTGTGTCGGTGGTAGAACCACATTCCCATTCTCTGGTGGTGAGACTGGCAGCAGCAGCAGTTAAAATATATACAGTAGTGGTAATATATACAGATGAGTGTGGCACCCAGGCTGTGGTGCTACCACACTTAGGAGCAGAATCCGGTGATGAAGGTAAGTAGTCTGGTGGTGAGACTGGCAGCAGCAGCAGCAGTTAAAATATATACAGTGGTGGTAATATATACAGATGAGTGTGGCACCCAGGCTGTGGTGCTACCACACTTAGGAGCAGAATCCGGTGATGAAGGTAAGTAGTCTGGTGGTGAGACTGGCAGCAGCAGCAGTTAAAATATATACAGTGGTGGTAATATATACAGATGAGTGTGGCACCCAGGCTGTGGTGCTACCACACTTAGGAGCAGAATCCGGTGATGAAGGTAAGTAGTCTGGTGGTGAGACTGGCAGCAGCAGCAGTTAAAATATATACAGTGGTGGAATATATACAGATGAGTGTGGCACCCAGGCTGTGGTGCTACCACACTTAGAAGCAGAATCCGGTGATGAAGGTAAGTAGTCTGGTGGTGAGACTGGCAGCAGCAGCAGTTAAAATATATACAGTGGTGGTAATATATACAGATGAGTGTGGCACCCAGGCTGTGGTGCTACCACACTTAGGAGCAGAATCCGGTGATGAAGGTAAGTAGTCTGGTGGTGAGACTGGCAGCAGCAGCAGTTAAAATATATACAGTGGTGGAATATATACAGATGAGTGTGGCACCCAGGCTGTGGTGCTACCACACTTAGGAGCAGAATCCGGTGATGAAGGTAAGTAGTCTGGTGGTGAGACTGGCAGCAGCAGCAGTTAAAATATATACAGTGGTGGTAATATATACAGATGAGTGTGGCACCCAGGCTGTGGTGCTACCACACTTAGGAGCAGAATCCGGTGATGAAGGTAAGTAGTCTGGTGGTGAGACTGGCAGCAGCAGCAGTTAAAATATATACAGTGGTGGTAATATATACAGATGAGTGTGGCACCCAGGCTGTGGTGCTACCACACTTAGGAGCAGAATCCGGTGATGAAGGTAAGTAGTCTGGTGGTGAGACTGGCAGCAGCAGCAGTTAAAATATATACAGTGGTGGAATATATACAGATGAGTGTGGCACCCAGGCTGTGGTGCTACCACACTTAGGAGCAGAATCCGGTGATGAAGGTAAGTAGTCTGGTGGTGAGACTGGCAGCAGCAGCAGTTAAAATATATACAGTGGTGGTAATATATACAGATGAGTGTGGCACCCAGGCTGTGGTGCTACCACACTTAGGAGCAGAATCCGGTGATGAAGGTAAGTAGTCTGGTGGTGAGACTGGCAGCAGCAGCAGTTAAAATATATACAGTGGTGGAATATATACAGATGAGTGTGGCACCCAGGCTGTGGTGCTACCACACTTAGGAGCAGAATCCGGTGATGAAGGTAAGTAGTCTGGTGGTGAGACTGGCAGCAGCAGCAGTTAAAATATATACAGTGGTGGTAATATATACAGATGAGTGTGGCACCCAGGCTGTGGTGCTACCACACTTAGGAGCAGAATCCGGTGATGAAGGTAAGTAGTCTGGTGGTGAGACTGGCAGCAGCAGCAGTTAAAATATATACAGTGGTGGTAATATATACAGATGAGTGTGGCACCCAGGCTGTGGTGCTACCACACTTAGGAGCAGAATCCGGTGATGAAGGTAAGTAGTCTGGTGGTGAGACTGGCAGCAGCAGCAGTTAAAATATATACAGTGGTGGAATATATACAGATGAGTGTGGCACCCAGGCTGTGGTGCTACCACACTTAGGAGCAGAATCCGGTGATGAAGGTAAGTAGTCTGGTGGTGAGACTGGCAGCAGCAGCAGTTAAAATATATACAGTGGTGGTAATATATACAGATGAGTGTGGCACCCAGGCTGTGGTGCTACCACACTTAGGAGCAGAATCCGGTGATGAAGGTAAGTAGTCTGGTGGTGAGACTGGCAGCAGCAGCAGTTAAAATATATACAGTGGTGGTAATATATACAGATGAGTGTGGCACCCAGGCTGTGGTGCTACCACACTTAGGAGCAGAATCCGGTGATGAAGGTAAGTAGTCTGGTGGTGAGACTGGCAGCAGCAGCAGTTAAAATATATACAGTGGTGGAATATATACAGATGAGTGTGGCACCCAGGCTGTGGTGCTACCACACTTAGGAGCAGAATCCGGTGATGAAGGTAAGTAGTCTGGTGGTGAGACTGGCAGCAGAGGTACAAATATATACAGTAGCAATATATACAGAAGACGAGTGTGGCACCCTGGTACTACCACAGTGGGCATCAGAATCCGGTGATGAAGGTATAGAGTCTGGTGGTGAGACTGGCAGCAGAGATAAAAATATATACAGTGGCAATATATACAGATGACGAGTGTGACACCCTAGTGGAGGTGCTACCACACTTTGAAGCACCAGCAGCAGGAGTTAGTGGTGGTGTTGAAGGGTGAACAGGTGAACCCAGCCAGTTCATTTCTTACTCCTCCTATCACCAACAGCAGGGGCCAGAAAATCATCACCCACCCAAGCATGGTTCATCTTAATGAACATTAGTCTGTCCACCGACTGTGTGGACAGACGAGAACGTTTTCAGTCACCACTCCACCTGCAGCACTGAAGCTCCTCTCTGAAAGTACGCTTGAAGGAGGGCAGGACAGGAGTTCCAGGGCGTACTGTGCCAGCTCAGTCCAAATACCCAACATCTTCACCCAGTACTCCATGGGGTCCACAGGGGCCTCAGTGTCCAGCCCGCTGAAGGACCCCATATAGTCAGACACCATTCGGGTGAAGCGTTGGTGCTGACTGGTGGAGGATGCTGCTGCTGATGCTCCACGCACCTCCTCTGTAGGCAACTCCACACTGTACATTTGCCTTTTCAGGCTGCGCAGGTCCCCTGGCCGCCTGCTGCTGCTGCTGGGTGCAGGCGCCTGCTGCTGGGTTTGCTGGACAGGTGCAATGGGGGGAGTGCAAGGCTGGGGGAAGGCTTCCTCCAGTCTGCGAACAAGGGCCTGCTGTAATGCCCTTGTTTGTTGTTCTTGGTCTTCCCCCTGCATGAACTGGCCCAGCTTGCCTTTCAGTCGTGGATCCAGCATCAGGGTGATCCAGATGTCCTCCCTCTTACGCATCTGAACCACCCTGGGGTCTCTGCGCAGGCAGCGCAGCATGTGGGCAGCCATGGGGAAGAGGTTAGCCACAGCAGCCACGTCTGCATCAAAATGGCCAGCTACAACATGCCTGTCCTCCTCCTCTGCCCATTGTGCCTCTTCCCGCCTGTTCCACCCACGCTCCAATTCTGCTGCGCTTCCTTCCTCCCCCTCATCTGCAGCAAGGTCAGGGACCTCCACCTCCTCCTCTTCCTCCTCACCCTCAGATGTTGACATTTCCTGCTGCAGATCCAGCTGGCCCAGGGCTGCCTCCCCCTGTTCCAGCAGGTCAAAAACTGCCCTGTCCAGCAGGCAGACGAGGGGCACCCACTCGCACAGTGAGGTCTGTTCTCGGCTCACCTCCTCGGTCCCCTGGAGGAATGGAGCCAGAACAAGGGCCACCTGCTGCATCAGACCCCACTGTGCGTTTGTGATGACTTGCAGTGCTGAGGATCCGGAGCACAGCAAGTCACCGATGTACCGATTCACGGCCCTCCGGTGTTTGAGGAGCCGCTCCAACATGCACAGTGTGGAGTTCCACCGAGTCGGTACATCGTTGAGCATGCGGTGTGGTGGCAGGCCCTCTTCCTGCTGCAGAATGGCCAGGCGTGCTGAGGCTGCTGGAGAGCGGCGGAAATGGCGGACTGTGTTCCTTGCCACCTCCAGCAGATCGCCCATCCCCTGGTAGGTGCGCAGGAACCTCTGCACCACCAGGTTCAGGACATGGGCCAAACAGGGGATGTGGTCCAGGTTCCCCTGCTTGATGGCGGCAATCATGTTGGCCCCATTATCGGACACCACCAATCCGACCCTGAGGCCTCGGTTGCTCAACCATCTGCTCTCCTGCTCCCTGAGGGCTTTAAGGACCACGCTGGCCGTGAGCTTCGCAGCACCCATGGCTCTCATCTCCAGCAGCGCTTGGCAAAGGCGGGGCTTCACGCTGCTGTTGTGGAGGTGGGGCCGTTTTGCCAATGTGCACGAGGAAGGAGATGGATCAGAGGAGCCTGCTGCTTCTCCCCTGATCCCGCGTGGTGGCACCACCCACAGTGCTGCTGCTGTGCCCGATGCTGCTGCTGCTGCTGCTGCTGACCCTTCCCCCACTTCCGCCAAGCTCACCCAGTGAGCCGTGAAGGACAGGTAGCGGTCTGTCCCAAAACGGCTCGTCCAGGAGTCCATGGTGATATGGACCCGCTCGCCCACGGCATGATCGAGCGAGCGGGCCACATTGTTCACCACAGACTGGTGCAGTGCTGGGATGGCCGTACAGGAGAAGAAGTGGCGGCTGGGGATGGGCCACTCCGGGGCTGCGCATTGGAGCAGAGCGCGCATATCACTCCCCGGCTGCACAATAGAATAAGGCAGCAGCTGCGAGCACATTGCACGGGCCAGCAACCCGTTCAGCTGCCTGATGCGACGGTGGCTGGGAGGAAGCGCCTTGGTCACACCAGGGAATGTCTCGCTCAGCAGGCTCTGGCGTTTGCCTGCTGCCTGGGAAGCTGAGGAGAGAGCTGTGGAGGGAGCAGATGATGCCTCAGAGCTTTGGCTGCCTTGGAGCTCAGTGGTGGGGAGAGCTCTCGACACAGCACTGGAGGGAGCAGTGCGTGGACGCACTCCTGCTGTTGCTGCTGCTGCTGCTGCTGCTGCTGTTGTTGTTGAAGGCTGACCACGCGCAGCATCCCTCACAGTCAAAAACTGTTCATACAGAGCCCTGTGATCACTCTTCAGATGGGCCTGGAGGCAGGAGGTACCCAACCTCGACGGATTGCGACCACGACTTTTTACCACTTTGCAGTGCTTGCACACTGCCAAGGTCTCGTCAACAGTGGAAACAGTAAAGTGGTTCCATATAGGGGAAGTAAATTGCCCCTTACGGCCGGAAGGGGGTGCCTGCTGCTGCTGCTGCTGTCGCCTCCCACTGCTTTGCAACTGAATTGTGGTGCTGCTGGTTGTGTTGTTGGGGATTGTGGGGGTGGTGGTGGCCGTTGAAGCAGCGGGCTGTGCCTGCTCCAAACTACCACGCCTGTCTGACTCTGGCATGCTGCTGCAAGGCTGCACGACCACAACCTCCTCCTCCTCCTCTTCCTCGCTGTCTTGGGGGGAGAAGCTGGGCACAAATAGTGGGTCCAACACTGGATCATCATCATAATCCAGGTCGGAATTTTCATGCCCAAAAAGCTCCTCCTGTGACCCTCCAACCACCTCTTCTCTCCCCACATACCCTGCCTCAGGCTCATCCCCAAAGCCCTCCTGATCAACGGGACCCACCATCCCCTCAATTTCATCCACTACTGCTGTCAGAGTACTGGCTGATGCTGGGCTTAACGTCAGCGAGCTGACGTCCATTTCAGGATCGCTGCTGGCCGCTGGGGTGGACATGGCATCAAGCAGTGGCGGGTGTCCGCTGGTAGCCGGGGTGCTGGTCACTGTTGTGGTCCGTCTGGAACCACTGGTGGACTGCTGCATCGCCATCAACTCCACAATAGCCGGTACCTGGCCCTCCTGTATGGCACGGCGAGTCTGGCCAAAAATGGGCGCTATGCGCTGCACCTCTGCGGCCTCCCCCTCAGCCAAACGCAACCTGCTGCTGGCGGAAGCGATGGCACTGCCCCTCCTCCCTCTGCTGCGATGACTGCTGCTGCCCCTGCTTCCAGACATGATCTCACGGCTCACGCAAAGAAAAAAAAAAAAGGTAAAGGGGTGGGGGGAAACACACTTCCCTTTATTTACTGGTGTACTGTACTCACTAACTAACACTCACTCACTAACTCACTAGTCACTACTACAGTAACAATCACTCACTAACTAACAGTCACTCACTACTCACTAATAATCTAAAGCTACCTAGCTAGGCCCTATCCTACACTAAGCACAATACAATCACAATACAATCTGAGACACTAACTGACTGACTGCAATGACAAATAACTATAGCTAGCTAAATATCTATTACAGCAATCAGTTAGTGTACAGTAATGCAGTAAAAACGATCTGTTTTTGACACAGACAGTGATGCCTTTGCTAACTTACTGAACTACAGCGCTGGAGATGCTCTCAGTACTGTAGGAGTCTAGCAAAGACAAGCTGACAACATGGCTGCTGCTGCCTTATATACAGGAGGGGAGGGCACAGGCTCCCCTCCTCTCATTGGTTCTAGTCAGAGGTCTGGGGCCCTCTGATTGGCCCATCGTGTAACGAACACGTCACGAACGCGTCACGACTCATGCGTACGAGTTTACGAGTCGTGACGCGCACCCGTCACGAGTGCATGCGAATCATGCACTCGTAAAAATTTGCCGTCACGAGTCCCGAGTACGAGTGCGTAACTGCGTAAAAATGGTCGTAAAGCACAGTACTCGTGGCACTCGTCACTCGTGACAGCAACCCTGCAGTGCAATACATATGTAATGTAAGTAGAGCAACTATGTATATATTTAAAGAGGAACTCCAGCCTAAACAAACATACTGTCATTAAGTTACATTAGTTATGTTAATTAAAATAGATAGGTAATATAATCTCTTACCCACACTGTTTTAAAAGAACAGGCAAATGTTTGATTTCATGATGGCAGTCATCTTTTTGGTTGAAAGGAGGTGACAGGGAGCATGAGACACAGTTCCAACTGTCCTGTGTGCTGATCAGCCCTCCCAGTTGCTAGGCAATGTGAATAACAACATGGGAAATCCCATCATGCTCTGCACAGCATCAGGGAAAAAAAGCCTGGGCTTTTTTTCTTTGATGGGTGGAGCTTAGCTAAAAATGCAGCTAAAAATGAAGCTTTGGTAAGAAAAACAAAGTTCTGATGTTGTGAAACTGTTAAAGAAACACCAAGCCTTTTCAGTTCTGCTGAGTAGATTTTTAGTCCGGAGGTTCACTTTAAATATGTGTTTTTTTCTGAGATGGTATGGCTGACAGCTCCTCTTTAAGCAGTGGAGATGTGTATTTGAAGAGCTCACTATGATCTACACAACTCTGTGAGAAATAAAGCAGCCTAGTGATCCCTTCATGCCTCCAAACTGTAGCAGAAATGTTGGGGACTAAAGTTCATAATTAGTGAGGAAGCAGAGCAGCAGGAACCAGTGACTAGCCTTGTTCTTACACAAAGATTTGTACTAAAGTTCCAAGGAGGAACCTGCTGCTGATCAGCACAGCCCTGACTGGAATATATTTAAATGGAGAATGGTCAAACATATTGGGACATTTGGTACATGTGAATGTCTATTTTTTTTTCAGTGTCTATAAATATGATTATTTGGCAGTATTCTCTGTATATGATGATGCATTAGGAACTTTACCTGATTTTACATTTTTTTATGAAAGGGGACATAAACTGAGAAGGATATGGATTTTTCCTTTTAAAATAATACCAGTTGCCCGGCTCTCCTGCTTATCCTGTGTCTCTAATACTATTAGCCGCAGCCCCTGAACAAGCATGCAGATCAGGTGCTCTGACTGAAGTCAGACTGGATTAGCTGCATGCTTGTTTCAGGTGTGTGATTCAGCCACTACTGCAGCCAAAGATATCAGCAGGACTGATTATCAACTGGTATTGTTTAAAAGTAAACACCCATATCCCTCTCAGTTAAGGTTCCCTTTGAGGGGTTTGATTTAGGGGTTTTTTTTTTGCCTATTTTGTTTTGTGTGTTATTCATTATTCTGTAATCATAGAAAGTAAACAATATCTGTATATACAACACAAGTCTTCATTCAATATCACGTTTTTCATTTTCTCTTACTGGGTTGTATTATTAAGCCAAATGAACACCTAGAACTAGGAGTTATCTTTGAAGGACTTACAAGTTAGGTTTTCATACCATATACATTACTGGTCTTCTTGCACACATATGGATACAACACATCCTGTATAGGAAATATAACAAATACAAAAGTAATCATAGTTTTTTTCTCATTCAATAATGTCAGACTGGAGCAACAGGACCAGCTGTACATTCAGCTTCAATACAGCACTAGTATAATTCATCACTTTGTTTTAATGAATGGTCACTGTGAGATTTCCAAAAGGTCATCACTGAATTGTATCTGTGCTCGCCTCTCACATAACCTTTAACCTGAACATCATGTTTCATGACAAATAGTGTTTGCTTTGAACATGAAATGCTACATCATCATTGTCAAATGTAAAGTCTATTGACTGAGCAATGTGTTGCTTTACTTTTATATATGTGTATGTATTTTATTTCTAAAGCCACCATTGGAACATGCAGTGGAAAATTTAAATAGAGAATCAAAAAGTACAGTACAGCAAAATAAAGCAATTATACTGATATACAGAAATTACAGTCACAATAGTGATTCCATAATTTGAGTTCAGTTTTGTCAACTAAAATCTCAAGCTCCTAATCTCAAAGTTGTGTCTTTTAACAAATAATGTCTATTCACGGCATTCCTGGTTTATAACCTACCTACGTGACCGAACACTGTGTAACTGCACCTGTTCATGGCACCTGTGCGTGTGTGTGACAGCTGCACATTTGTAATACCAATCACTGCATACCCACCTGTTGTTCAGTGCACCTACCTACCTATGTGACCGCACGCAGTGCCACTGCACCAGTACACGGTACCTGTGTGTGTGTGTGTGTGACAGGTGCACATTTGTAATACCAATCACTGCATACCCACCTGCTGTTCAGTGCACCTTCCTACGTGACCGCACGCAGTGTTACATACCACCAGTCACTGCACCTGTTCACAGTACCTGTGTGTGTGCAAATTTGTAATACCAGTCATTGCATAATTGTTCACAGTACCTGTGTGACAGCACGCTGTGTAATATACCAGTCCGTGCATACCTGTTAACTGCGGCCAGTAGATGTGGTAACCCCAAGGGTCCAGTTACGCCAGCGGGATGGGGTACACGGGAGTAGTGGTCAGTGCGGCGGCAG
The DNA here is from genome assembly GCF_040937935.1 of Hyperolius riggenbachi. Taxonomy (NCBI): domain Eukaryota; kingdom Metazoa; phylum Chordata; class Amphibia; order Anura; family Hyperoliidae; genus Hyperolius; species Hyperolius riggenbachi. The sequence goes on along the minus strand of NC_090650.1, from coordinate 210,161,197 downwards.
CGAGCGCGATCTGCGTGCGCTGGAGGATTTCTAGGAAGCTCGCTGGGAGGTCGAGGCTTCCTCCGCTTACCGGGCGGGCGGTTTTGTTCTTTCGTGTACTCCCGTGTACCCCATCCCGCTGGCGTAACTGGACCCTTGGGGTTACCACATCTATTGGCCATAGTGTGGAGGAAGCCAGACCGGTGAATTAACATCCAGTACACAGTGATTTGCAACATTGTGATAAGCTTTGTCTTACTTTTAACATTGTAAGTTTTAATTTTTCTTTGTGTGAGAAGCAACATTAAAAAAGTTAATGCACCAGAGAGCACTCCTCTCCTTTTTCTTTTTTATGTTTTCATCAGTCAATTTACCCTAATCCCAGAGTAAATCAGGAGCAGCACTCATTGGTGGTTTAACGATTACCTGTGGAGACACTAACTGGCTGAGCGCAGTGGAATACGTTTGAATTGTTTTCTCCTTGAAAATACCTGTTAACTGCACCTGTGTTGACAGTTGCACATTGTATTGTAATACCAGTCACTGCATACCTTTCACTGCACCTGTGTGACTGCACATTGTATTAGTCAGGTCAGTGCATACCTTTCACTTCATCCCCCCCCCGATATGAACAAAACTGGTAGAGGCAGAGACAGACCCAAAGGCAGGCCAACTGGCAGGTCTGTTCGAGATCGTGCTGACATGATTTTGTGCGGCCCTGGACCAAAGTACAGTGCTCAGAAGAAGGCACATAACATCAACTCCCAAGATTGTCAGGACGTGGTTGACTATTTAACACAGAACACCTCATCCTCCACAGCAACCAGCGCTACTACAAGCACCACATCCGCTGCATTTGACACTTCGCAGGAGTTATTTGGTGGGGAATTAACTGATTCACAGACATTATTGTTACAACCAGATGAAGGCACTAAGCAAGTTACACCACCTCATATGTCTGAGTTAGGCGACACTATGGATGTAATGTGTGAGGAGGAGGATGATGAAGTACCTGCTGTTGGTGCAGTGTATGAGGTGTCTGAGGCAAGCGAAGCTGGGGAGGATGTTTATGATAATTCTGATGATACGGATGCCACGTGGGATCCTAAGAGACAAGATGACCAAGGGGACCGTTCAGAGGGGGAGTCAGAGAGGAGTAGGAGGAGTCAAGTTGCTAAAAAAAGCAGGGGGAGCTCGTCTTCAGAAACAGCTGGTGGCAGTGTCCGGCGCCATATATCGCCAACTATGGACAGCCAGCTAACATGCCTTTCAATGTCAGCTGCTGATGCCACCATAATGCCATTAACCCAGGGGGGCTCAGCGGTGTGGACATTTTTTAGTGTGTCTGCCTTAGATCAGAGCAATGCCATCTGTTCTCTCTGCCACCAAAAATTGAGCCGTGGAAAGGCCAATAGCCATGTAGGGACAACTGCCTTACGAAGGCACATGAAGAAAAGGCACAAACTGTAATGGGAAGCGCACCAGAGGAAAAGCAGCACACAAAAGCAAAGCCACCCTCCTTCTTCTCTTCCTCCTTCAGGTGCATCATCTTCAGCCGCTTTCTCCCCTGCACCTTCACAATCACAGCCACCCTCCTCCACTCCGCCTCTCACCTTGAGCGGTTCCTGCTCCTCTACCCACAACAGCCAGGTGTCCATGAGGGAAATCTTTGAGTGGAAGAGGCCAATGTCTGCCAGTCACTCCCTTGCCCAGTGTCTAACAGCTGGCTTGGCAGAACTGTTAGCTCGCCAGCTGTTACTATACCAGCTGGTGGACTCTGAGGCCTTCCAAAAATTTGTGGCCATTGGGAAACCACTGTGGAAGATACTAGGCCGCAATTATTTCTCAAAAAAGGCGATACCCAAACTGCACCATGAAGTTAAGAAAAAGACGCTCAGGATGCTCAGGACAATAGTGAATAATGTAATGTGAGAAGATTATACTCACAAACAAGGGTTACCGCTGAGGCAACCACTGTGAATGCAGGTGAGGAGATTAGACCTGTCCTCACTCAGGGTTAAGAAGTCGCTCTCCGTAGATAGAAGAAAGGTAGGGGTGGGTCCCCCTTCCACCAAGGGTGGACACTAAAATGACTTTGATGAACAGAGGCGCCAGCAGAATAAAAACAATAATTAAAAGTTTTAAAATATGCTGGGGAGGCAGTGGTGGACTTACCTCCGAAAGCAGACGAGACTACTTGTCTGACATAAATAAACACTTTATTAGTACCCCAATAGATTGGGGTAAAACAGGGGACAAAACAGTAGCTCTCAGGTAGCACATATAGTGCCTCTGTGCTACCTGAGAGCTACTGTTTTGTCCCCTGTTTTATTGCCTGATGAAGCGGGCTTGGTCCTGCGAAACGCGTTGCATCTATTGGGGTACTAATAAAGTGTTTATTTATGTCAGACAAGTAGTCTAGTCTGCTTTCGGAGGTAAGTCCACCACTGCCTCCCCAGCATATTTTAAAACTTTTAATTATTGTTTTTATTCTGCTAGCGCCTCTGTTCATCAAAGTCATGCACCATGAAGTTGAAGGCAAGTGGTGTCATCTCTGGCACACTGTGTTGGCTCAAGGCTCCATCTGACTACGGATGCCTGGTCTGCCAAGCATGGTCAGGGCAGGTACATTACTTACACAGCCCATTGGGTCAACCTGGTGACCGCTGGCAAGCAGGGAGTATGTGGCAGCGAACCTAGAGACACCTCCATGGCTTGCAGGCAGGCCTGCTGCCACCTCCTCTCCTCCTGCTACATCCTCTTTGCTGTCGTCTTCCACCTCCTCCTTGGCTGAGTGGCAGTTCAACTCTACTGGTGCTGCGATTTCCTCTCCAGGTACACAGCCCCAGCTCCCCGGGGCCTATGCTGCATGCCAGGTACGACGGTGTCACGCCATCTTAGACATGCCTTGCCTCAAATCGGAGAGTCACACTGGAACAGCTCTCCTGGCTGCTCTTAACAAACAGGTGGAACAGTGGCTGACCCCGCACCAGCTGGAGATCGGCAACGTGATGTGTGACAATGGAAGTAATCTCATTTCGGCTTTGAATTTGGGAAAGTTGACACATGTACCCTGCATGGCACATGTGCTGAATCTCATAATTCAGAGAATTGTGTCTAAGTACCCTCCTGATCTTCGACCGCCTGCAACAACAGGACAAAACCATCAAACAGTATCTCTACAACTACAGTCAAAGGACACACTCTGGGGAGATGAGGATGTTCTGGCCGAAGTACTGGACACTCATGCAAAATGCCTGCAGGGTCATGGGACTGTTTGAGGAGGTGAGTCGCAGTGAAGGTGCCATTAGCGACTTGATCCCATATGCTTTCTTCCTGGAGCGTGCCTTGCATAGAGTGGTGGATGAAGCTGTGAAGGAGCATGAACAGGAACAGGAGGAAGAGTTGTGGGACCAATTCTCATCAGAACCAGATGTTTCCTCAACACCTGCGGCAGCACAGAGGGGGAAGGAGGATGAGGAAGAGTCATGTGGGGAAGAGGAGTCAGATGATGAGGAAGGTGTTGTTTTGGAAGAGGAGGAGGTGAAAGAACAACTGCAGCAGGCGTCGCAGGGGGCTTGTGCTGCTCAACTTTCCTGTGGTATTGTTCGTGGCTGGGGGGAGGAGGAGAACTTTGCTGACATCACTGAGGAAGAGCAAATGGAGATGGATAGTACGCCTGCATCCAACTTTGTGCAGATGGCGTCTTTCATGCTTTCCAGCCTTTTGAGGGACCACTGTATAAAAAAACTCCAGGGGAATGAGCTTTACTGGGTGGCCACGCTACTAGACCCTCGGTATAGGCACAAAGTGGCGGAGATGTTTCCAAAATTCCGGAAGGCAGAAAGGATGCAGCACTTTCAGAAGTTGAACAAGCTGGCAACTATGCTTTACAATGCGTTTAAGGGTGATGTCACAGCGCAACGGAATAAAGGTATCACTGCCATTAATCCTCCCATGTCCATGCAGGCAAGGACAGGATGCTCCAGCGATCTCATGGTGATGTCGGACATGCAGACATTCTTTAGTCCAGCGCCTTGCCTTAGCCCTTCCGGATCCACCCTCCACCAATGCCTCGACTGGCCGGTAGCCAACTACTTGGCCTTAAGTGTGGCTGTAGACACTGTGAGCAGCAATGAACCCTTGGACTACTGGGTGCGCAGGCTTGACCTGTGGCCAGAGCTGTCACAATTTGCCATCCAACTTCTGTCTTGCCCTGCCTCAAGCGTCCTGTCAGAAAGGACCTTCAGCGCAGCTGGAGGCATTGTCACTGAGAAGAGAAGACACCTAGGTCACAAAAGTGTCCAGTACTTTATTAAAATTAATGAGGTATGGATCCCGGAGGGCTACTGCCGCCCGAAGACTAAGTCAGTCCCCACACACAGCATCTCTGTCTGCACGCCATGTGACGCCTGCCTTATGACTAAGTCACTCCCCACACAGCATCTCTGCCTGCAGGCCGCTTCACTGCCTTCTCCGCCACCACCAACAGGGTCCAGGACTCCAGGCGGATTCCTGAATTTTTATAATAATTTTATAATAATTTTTCTGGTGCGTGTACATGCCTACCTAATTTTTCTGGCTGCACTGCAGCTGCAACAACAAAACAAAAGGCATGTACACGTGTCAATTCCCCTTCGTGATCATTACCTTGTCACGGTGAAGGGGCTTGCGTATCACAATGAAGCAATGACCGCCGGCTATATGAGTGTATTGGGGTTGGGGGGCACACCTGACCCAAGAAGATAGATAATAAAGTCATTGCTTTATTGTGGACCGACCAAATTCGATCACCTGGACAGTCACCGTTGTTCTGTCGTTGAGCTACCTCAGCCTGGCGACCATATGGACTTGAAAAGCACCATGGCCTACACTCTGGCCATGGTGTGCACCAGTCCAGCATGGCCATCACTACACAAACAGCTGTGTGCAATGCGTTACAAAGTGAGTTTGGTGTGTCAGTGTGAAGCAGTACTCTAATTACACTCCCTGATTGATATGTATACACATGCAAGATATTTTAAAGCACTTTAGGCCTCCAATTTAGCTTGCAATGTGATTTCTGCCCTTAAAACGCCGCTGTTTGCGGCAAATTCAGATTTTTTTCCCCGGGACTTTTGGCGTGTATCCCACTCTGCCATGCAAAAACTCAGATGTTAGACCCCTTGAAACATCTTTTCCATCACTTTTGTGGCCAGCATAAATGTTTCTAGTTTTCAAAGTTCGCCTCCCCATTGAAGTCTATTGAGGTTCCAAAGTTCTCGCAAACCCGAATTTTTTTCACATGTTCGCGTTCGAGATTCGCGAACTGAAAATCGGAGGTTCGAGCCATCTCTATTGATATGACTGAAGCCATACAACTGCTAATTCACTAACCTCTCAGCAGCTAAGGCAAGCAAAATGTTGCTCTTTATGTTTATTATACAATTTTCTGCCAGTGGTATTTAAAAGGATAGAGAAGAGTGACTAACCTAAAGAAAAATTATACTTTCCACAATGGAATCAGACTTTTTCTCCATTGGGTGTCCCTCTTTGGTTTTAAATGATCGCTTGGCCTATACTGAGTAGTATCTTAGTATAGTTTCAGCCTCCAAGGAATTATCAATATAGAGCTGTCTGTTTTTTTTTCAGCATATGAAGCATCTCATAAGTGCAAATAGGACATTTACACAAAAGTCCTTTCTCCTTTTGTTGAGGTTTATTTGCATACATTTCCCAAAGAGGATTGCCTTGCCTCTCCACGCTTGTATCCTGGACACTAGTGAAGTCACTGACATATAAAGGATTATGGTAGACAGCTCAAGATGAAGGAAATGACAGGTCCCCTTTTAGCTGTGTTATTCTTTTAGGTAGTGCAGAAAAGAACAAGATAGATTCACCCACATTTTGATTCCTTATATCTGTTCTTTTCAGATTACCTTCCTACTACAATGACAAGAATAACAAAAAATAACATTTCACATTTATTCTCTTCAAGCTTCCCTTCTTAAGGTCAGTCTGACTGGCAGGCCACTCTTTGTCTTTAATATAGTTGTTTTCAACATTCATTATATCGCTTCCCAAAGCAAATAACACCCTCCTCTTTGATTGGAAAAGGACTCTAAATGTGAATCCAACTGCTCATCTTGGAGAAATTCAGAGCTGCTGAATGATAGGTTATAGTGAATAAAAAGAATGCCCGCAGCACAAGCAGAGGGAAAAGAAAGCGTTTCTGAAGAATGCATGGAAGATAAATAGAAGCGATACTTTGTTTCATTGTCAGCAGCACTCTGGGGTTATTTTGAAGCACTTATTTATGCACTGTAAGCAGAACAATACTGGAGAAGAAATGATTAAATACCAGCTCTCCGAGCTATAGACACCTCATTGTGGCAGGCCCTGGCTCACCACTGGGTGGTTTTTGATAAAGGCAATATGAGTTGATAACTGATACAGTTTGCAAGGGAGTCATCTGGGGCCTGTGACAGCTACTGAGCTTTAATAAAATCATTAGAATGTAAATGTTTCATTGCAAAATAAAGAGCCTCCAGCAAAGTTGACACTATCAGTTTTTCCTCCTTTGAATGAAAGTGGCGATTAGCATTCAAATGATATAATGATAGGCTGGTTATCTTTATTAAAATTTTTCAAATCGGGTCTTCATTTTGCATGATTGAGTTTTAAACAAATGCAATATCCAGTAGGCGAGTCTGTTGGAACACACTTGAAATAATTACAGGGTGCCTTTTATTTTTTTTTTCCTAACACATGTTTCATAAAGAGTGAATTGAATTTCCTATTTTAATGTGACAATATCTAGTTAGTTTTGCATAAAAGTGGAGATGTTACAGTATAATTATTGGAAATGTACAACTTTTTAACATATGTTTCATACAACCAAATTAAATTTTCTGAAATTTGACAATGCGAGGCGCTCATTGCAATACAATGGAGTCAAGATATGCTTAAGAGTTTCCAGACACCCAGTTTAGCAATATTTGTAATTGATTGTGACAAAAAACAGTACGTTGGGACTTCAACACATATTGCACGTTATTATATTTTAACCTGGGATGCAAATAACGTGAGTTTATTTATACTGTTTTTATTATATGCCAGAATAGCTAATGCTCAAAGGTTGCACAAATATGATGTATGCAAATGTATGTAATAAAATATTCCAATATAGAAAGAGCTAGGAGCAATCTAAAACTTACACAATTAACATAATAGAGTAATGCTTTTTGATTTTAATATATTATATATACCTTAAGAGCCAGTATATTAAAATGGTTATTATTAGCTTTTTGTAGGATTGGCTAATAACACCAGGAGAGCAGTGTAACTGGCAGAAAACAGAAAATGAAAAACAATCTAGCCATGCCTCCCTTAGGTTAAGTAATTTGGCTGAATTTTTATTATAAACTAAAATTTGCTTCATCTAATAACTGTAGAAAAATGTATAGCCACTTAAAAGCTGGGTGAGTGTTTGGAATTAAAAAGTAAGGTTATCCAGCTAAGGAAAGTTTAAACATTAAAACTCCCCGAACAGGCTTATGGACCCTACGTTGAAAAAAGAAAAAAAAAAAAGCTTTTTGTTTTTTTAAGGGAAGGTTCAGGGACTGTTTAAAAAAAATAAAAATCCGCATTCACTTACCTGGGGCTTCCTCCAGCCCGTGGCAGGCAGGAGGTGCCCTCGGCGCTGCTCCGCAGGCTGCCGGTGGTCTCCGGTGGCCGACCCGACCTGACCAGGCCGGCGGCCAGGTCGGGCTCCTTCCGCGCTCCAAAATGCGCCTCACGGTGGCGCATTTTGGAACGCGGAAGGAGCCCGACCTGGCCGTCGGCCTGGCCAGGTCGAGTTGGCCACCGGAGACCACCGGCAGCCTGCGGAGCGGCGCCGAGGGCACCTCCTGCCTGCCACGGGCTGGAGGAAGCCCCAGGTAAGTGGATGCGGATTTTTATTTTTTTTAAACAGTCCCTGAACCTTCCCTTTAAGCTTTAAGGCTGCTTTCACAGTTAGACGTTACAGGCGCACGTTAGTGCAGCCTGTAACGCAGCCCACCGCACAGTAATGAAAAGTCAATGGGCTGTTCACAGTGCCCATGTTGCGTTACATTGTAACGCAGCATGTCAAGTTAAAGTGCTGCGTGCTGTACGTTATAAGTGGCTATGCCGCGTTAGACTGTTTGCACATGCTCATTAGTGTTGGAGGAGGAGGTCTCCCCTCCTCCTCCTCAGCTAGCCACATGGCTAATTAATATTCACTGCACGGTGTGACATGCAGTGTTTACTTCCTGGAGCGGCCACTCTGTGCGGCGTTTGGCTGGTGGGACCACGTGATGCCGCATGCGTCCAAGAGTACGCATCACGGATGCCAGAGTGAGCTGCACAACGTGGCTCAGTCTAACGTCCACATCCAACACCACCAGGGCGTTGCGTTAGGGGCACGTTATGCGACCATAACGTCCCCTAAAACGCAACATCCTGGTGGGAGAGTAGCCTTTAAGCAACACAACATTAAAGGGAATCTGCAGTGAAAATAAACTTTGGAGATAATGAGTTGAATGTGTAGTACAGCTGAGAAATAGAACATTAGCAGCAAAGATATGAGCCTCGTAATGTTCCCAGTAGAGGAAGAGTTAGGAAACTACAGTTGTTATCTATGCAATCTATCTCAGAGCATCTCAGAGTTGTTATCTATCTCAGAGCCTCTCTGAGCTCTCTGACCCAACTTGGATTGGCTACAGAGCTGTTTTCTGAAGCACTTGCATATCAGAGAAACAGTGAAAGACAACTTTAGAAAAGGAAGTTATCTATGTTGCAGTCCCCCCCCCCACCCCCATGAACATCCACCAGGTACAAGTGCCTCCAGTATATGTAGCTAGGTATAGGTCCCTTCAGTATAGGTAGCCAGGTATAGGGGGTACTTAGGTATAGATGCCTTCAGTATAGGTAGCCAGGTAGATGTGCCTCCAGTGTAGGTAGACAGGTAGATGTGCCTTCAGTGTAGGTAGCAAGGTAGATGTGCCTTCAGTGTAGGTAGCCAGGTAGATGTGCCCTCAGTGTAGGTAGCCAGGTAGATGTGCCCTCAGTGTAGGTAGCCAGGTAGATGTGCCTTCAGTGTAGGTAGCCAGGTAGATGTGCCTTCAGTGTAGGTAGCCAGGTAGATGTGCCTTCAGTGTAGGTAGCCAGGCAGATGTTCCCTCAGTGTAGGTAGCCAGGTAGATGTGCCTTCAGTGTAGGTAGCCAGGTAGATGTGCCCTCAGTGTAGGTAGCCAGGCAGATGTGCCCTCAGTGTAGGTAGCCAGGCAGATGTTCCCTCAGTGTAGGTAGCCAGGCAGATGTTCCCTCAGTGTAGGTTGCCAGCCAGGCAGATGTTTCTTCAGTGTAGGTAGCCAGGCAGATGTTCCCTCAGTGTAGGTAGCCAGGCAGATGTTCCCTCAGTGTAGGTAGCCAAGCAGATGTTCCCTCAGTGTAGGTAGCCAGGCAGATGTGCCCTCGGTGTAGGTAGCCAGGCAGATGTTCCCTCAGTGTAGATAGCCAGGCAGATGTTCCCTCAGTGTGGGTAGACAGGCAGATGTGCCCTCAGTGTAGGTAGCCAGGCAGATGTTCCCTCAGTGTAGGTAGCCAGGCAGATGTGCCCTTAGTGTAGGTTGCCAGGCAGATGTGCCCTCAGTGTAGGTAGCTAGGCAGATGTGCCCCAGTGTAGGTAGCGTAGGTGACACCTCCCTCCAGCGGCTGGGGCTCGTCCTTGTCCTATTTGGCCGCGGTAGGCTGGAGTGCAGAGCGGTGGCTGAGGGAATGCTCCAGCTGGGGGCGGCGGACGGCGTGCGTGGATATGTTGTGCCCGGCACCATCCCCAGCCATGATGTTCCCTCAGTGTAGGTAGCCAGGCAGATGTTCCCTCAGTGTAGGTAGCCAGCCAGGCAGATGTTCCTTCAGTGTAGGTAGCCAGGCAGATGTTCCCTCAGTGTAGGTAGCCAGGCAAATGTTCCCTCAGTGTAGGTAGCAAGGCAGATGTTCCCTCAGTGTAGGTAGCCAGGTAGATGTGCCCTCAGTGTAGGTAGCCAGGTAGATGTGCTCTCAGTGTAGGTAGCCAGGCAGATGTTCCCTCAGTGTAGGCAGCCAGGCAGATGTTCCCTCAGTGTAGGTAGACAGGCAGATGTGCCCTCAGTGTAGGTAGCCAGGCAGATGTTCCCTCAGTGTAGGTAGCCAGGCAGATGTTCCCTCAGTGTAGGTAGCCAGGCAGATGTTCCCTCAGTGTAGGTAGCAAGGCAGATGTTCCTTCAGTGTAGGTAGCCAGGTAGATGTGCCCTCGGTGTAGGTAGCAAGGTAGATGTGCCCTCAGTGTAGGTAGCCAGGCAGATGTTCCCTCAGTATAGGTAGCCAGGCAGATGTTCCCTCAGTTTAGGTAGCCAGCCAGGCAGATGTTCCTTCAGTGTAGGTAGCCAGGCAGATGTTCCCTCAGTGTAGGTAGCCAGCCAGGCAGATGTTCCCTCAGTGTAGGCAGCCAGGCAGATGTTCCCTCAGTGTAGGTAGCCAGGCAGATGTTCCCTCAGTGTAGGTAGCCAGTAGTGTTGGGTGAACATCTAGATGTTTGGGTTCGGGCCGAACAGGCCGAACATGGCCGCGATGTTCGGGTGTTCGACCCGAACTCCGAACATAATGGAAGTCAATGGGGACCCGAACTTTTGTGCTTTGTAAAGCCTCCTTACATGCTACATACCCCAAATTTACAGGGTATGTGCACCTTGGGAGTGGGTACAAGAGGGGCCCGAAACTCACCAGTCATGATCCCCCTAAGGGTCCCTACAATGCTAGAAAATTTGGTACTGCTGAGCCATTGCCCTTTGAAAAGATGTGAGATTTTGGAAAGTGAAATAGGGAGGCAATGAAATCCTATGGGGGATTTTACCAATTTTGGACCCCTGTAACTCTGGTTTGCAGAGATGTAGGGACCCCATCTTTGGAATCCAAGTCTAACAATATGTCTTCTACCTGCATGAGACATTTCGTGAGATTCAGACGTTGCTAACGGCCATTGCTGCGATTTATGTACGCCACCATCACTACCATTGAAATAGCCCAAATAAACAGGTTTTTGTGACCCTAGGCTATGACCTCTTCGGCCTAGGGGCCCGAAACTCACCAGTCATGTTCCCCCTAAGGGTCCCTACAATGCTAGAAAATTTGGTACTGCTGAGCCATTGCCCTTTGAAAAGATGTGAGATTTTGGAAAGTGAAATAGGGAGGCAATGAAATCCTATGGGGGATTTTACCAATTTTGGACCCCTGTAACTCTGGTTTGCAGAGATGTAGGGACCCCATCTTTGGAATCCAAGTCTAACAATATGTCTTCTACCTGCATGAGACATTTCGTGAGATTCAGACTTTGCTAACGGCCATTGCTGCGATTTATGTACGTCACCATCACTACCATTGAAATAGCCCAAATAAACAGGTTTTTGTGACCCTAGGCTATGACCTCTTAGGCCTAGGGGCCCGAAACTCACCAGTCATGTTCCCCCTAAGGGTCCCTACAATGCTAGAAAATTTGCCACTGCTGAGTAATTGCCCTTTGAAAAGATGTGAGATTTTGGAACTGTAAATAGGAGGCCCAATGAAAACCTATGGGGGATTTTACCAAATTTGGAGCCCTGTAACTCTGGTTTGCAGAGATGTAGGGAACCCATCTTTGGAGCCCAAGTCTAACAATATGTCTTCTACCTGCATGAGACATTTCGTGAGATTCAGACGTTGCTAACGGCCATTGCTGCGATTTATGTACGTCAGACTCGCCACCATTGAAATTGCCCAAATAAACAGGTTTTGTGACCCTAGGCTATGACCTCTTCGGCCTAGGACTGCATTGAACGCGACCCACGCATTGTGCGCATTCTGGACAACACCAATTACTGGGTTTATACCCTTCTGGATCCACGGTACAAACACAATGTTCCAAAACTGCTTGAAGAAAGAGCCAGACAGGTCAAAATGGAAGAATACCAGCAGGCCCTTGTGGAGACTTTAGAGAGGAGATTGACATCCTCCCCCTCCTCTAGCCAGTTGTACGCCGACAGACTGACTTCCGCAAACCCAGGACGACCAGGAGGGCAGCAAACAACACAAGCCGCAGCTAGTGCCCAAAAGGGAATGGTATCGGCAGTGTCCTTGGAGTGGTAAAATTTTCTGACACCCATGCAGCAGCACACAGAACAGCAAGCGTGCAGATCCACCTCCAACACCGATCCCCTGGAGAAGATGGTCAAGGACTACATGTCAGATGGCGTAGCTGTGTTGAACAATCCATCTGCACCCTTCAACTATTGGGTATCGAAGCTAGACACCTGGCACAAACTGGCAATGTACACAATAGAGGTGCTGGCTTGCCCGGCAGCCAGCGTTATGTCGGAACGCTGTTTCAGTGCTGCCGGAGGCATCGTCACAGATCGGCGGCGTATCCGCCTCTCCACAGAAAATGCAGACCGTCTGACTCAAATTAAAATGAATCAATCCTGGATTGGAAACGACTACGCAACACTCCCGGACCCCAACCAAGTAACATGAACAATGAACATCTGTGATGGGTTAGCGTTTCCGGTCCCTGTTTATTAAACCTCTCATCTGTATTACATTTATGACTGTATGGCGACAAAATGCAAATTGCTATCCGCACGCTTCTTGTCCTCATGCAAGGCCTGGGTTGTTGTGTCTCAAAGCGTGGCCTTCTCCTCCTGCGCCACCCTCCTCCTGTTCCATCACGTGTGCTGCTGCTGGGTTAGCGTTACCGGTCCCTTTTCCTGGAACCTCTTATATGTATTACATTTATGACTGCATGCCGACAAAAAGCATGTTACCTGTGCAAAGAAAACAGACATTTCCCGCATTTAAAAGACAGTTTTCCCTTTGAAACTTTAAAATCGATTTTCTCAAAAACTATAAGCTCTTTTTGCTAAATTTTTTTTCCTCTTGTACCCACTCCCAAGGTGCACATACCCTGTAAATTTGGGGTATGTAGCATATAAGGAGGCTTTACAAAGTATGAAAGTTCGGGCCCCCATTGACTTCCATTATGTTTGGAGTTCGGCCATGTTCGGCCCGAACCCGAACATCTAGATGTTCGCCCAACACTACACGTGACCCGTTCGGCCAATCACAGCGCTAGCCGAACGTTCGGGTAACGTTCGGCCATGCGCTCTTAGTTCGGCCATATGGCCGAACAGTTTGGCCGAACACCATCAGGTGTTCGGCCGAACCCGAACATCACCCGAACAGGGTGATGTTCTGCAGAACCCGAACAGTGGCGAACACTGTTCGCCCAACACTAGTAGCCAGGCAGATGTCCCCTCAGTGTAGGTAGCCAGGCAGATGTTCCCTCAGTGTAGGTAGCCAGGCAGATGTTCCCTCAGTGTAGGTAGCCAGGCAGATGTTCCCTTAGTGTAGGTAGCCAGGCAGATGTTCCATCAGTGTAGGTAGACAGGCAGATGTGCCCTTAGTGTAGGTAGCCAGGCAGATGTGCCCTCAGTGTAGGTAGCCAGGCAGATGTGCCCTCAGTGTAGGTAGCCAGGCAGATGTTCCCTCAGTGTATGTGCCCTCAGTGTAGGTAGCCAGGCAGATGTGTCCTCAGTGTAGGTAGCCAGGCAGATGTGTCCTCAGTGTAGGTAGCCAGGCAGATGTGCCCTCAGTGTAGGTAGCCAGGCAGTTGTGCGCTCAGTGTAGGTAGGTGACACTTACCTCCCTCCAGTGGCGGTGTTTGGGGCTCGTCCTTGTCTTCCTATTTGGCCGCGGCAGGCTGGAGTGCAGAGCGGTGGCTGAGGGAATGCTCCAGCTGGAGCCGGCGGACAGTGTGAGTGGATACGTTGTGCCCGGCACCATCCTCAGCCATGATGTCACAGCCGCGCTGCCTCTCTCCGCTCCTGCTTTCCTATTGGCTAGTGGCCGGCAGCAGAATCTGATGGGAGCTGCCGGCTGCAAAATTCAATGTGACACGGCCATGTGGCCGTGATCTACCAAATAGGCGGTCGCGATCTACTGGTAGATCGCGAATGACCTATTGGGCACCCCCGCTTTAAACTGAAGCTAAAAGGGGCATGAGAAGGAAATCTAAGTGATTGGATGTTTTCTGACTTCAGCCTCCATGCATCTCAGCATTTTGTTATTTAGAGATCTCCTAGCTGCTTGTTGACTGGCCACAATTCCCAAACAGAGGCTAACTGGTGAGTCCAAGCCAGTTGTAGACTTCCTTGTCTCCATCAAGTGCTAAATTGTTTACCATCATGGAGTATATTATGCTCATAGTGATTCATAAAATAGCCAATGTTTTCATTTATTTATGTGATATCAGAGCTTATAAGATGAGGCTAAAGGTACTCAGCATTCATTGCCTTCTGAGTTTGGGCACTGTAGATAATCTCCTTTGTAAATGTAATAAATATCTGAGTGCCCAGGGGTTACTGAGCACACCAAGACTGGTGCTGCCAGGGCCGGCGCTACCATAGAGGCAAAGAGGGTAATTGCTCCAGGGCCCCTGACCTCTGCTGGGCCCCCCAGGTGGTCTTTCAGACTGTTCTCATATGTCTGGATGTTCAGCTCAGCTGCAGTGGCAGGCAGGCCAACACTGGCTGGAGGGAAGGGGGGCAATCTCCCCCAGGCAGCCTTTCATTCAGTGATTTAGGGCAGGTCTGGTGTCTGGTGTATTCAGGTTTGTTGTTGTAAGGCAATGTGAAACATTAGGCAAGCTGATAAAAGTGCAATTAGAGGGCAGGCAAGCAAGCTGATAAATATACACAGCATGATGCAGAGTTTGCCTGGAGGGTCTGTGGGCAAAAATCTGTTTGGTCTCTTCCCAATGTTATAATGACTGCATGTACTGATAAGGTGCTATACAAGTAGAAACGTTTTTGACAGTCCCTAGACTCCAGGAGGGCTGCTTACTGACTTGTGTGAGAGACCGGCAGGGACAGAAGTCATATTACAGGAAAGTAGCCTCTATGTGAGGTGGGACTGCAATACAGATAAGCTCTCTGTTCTATCTCAGGCTATTTTCAATTTCTCTCCACTCCTCCTCTCTCTGGGCTAGTGCACGCCAAAATCGCAATCGCAATTGCTAGCAATTTGTGAGTGTGATTTTGTGAAGCAATTTTCAGAGCAATTTTTTTAATGAATTGCTCCAAAAAATGCTACATGCAGTGTGTTTGTCATTTTGAAAAAATCACAACGCTGCTGTGAGAGCACCGTCATAGGGTGACATTATTTACATGCTTTTCAAATCACTGTCAATTTGAAAAACGCTCAGAAGCCCTCTCAGTTGGCACCAGCCCTCCCTCATTCACCTTTGTTTCCCTCTTCCCCTAGTGCTGGGTGTCTTCTTGTTATACAGGAAAGCTAAATAAAAGTGCAATCCTGGTTATTTTTTCTAATGTCTGAATAGTTGACTGAATAGCTTGTTGGAACATGGCATACATAGCTTTGTGGGACATTCTTAGATGACACTCTTAATTTCTTTACCGATTGATTCTGCTGGCATGTCTCTGTTCTGGTCCAAGGGGGATGTCCACCAACAAATCTCTGCAGAGGGGCCTGATGTAGTTACACCCCTACCCAGCTGCCTTGTAATAACTCACCTGTTGAAGGTAAAGCACAGGATGGAGCAGCTGATACAAGTGAGTTATTACAAGGCAGCTGAGCTACACAATGTGCGGGGGCCATGGGAGAAGTCTATGAGAGACCACAAGGGGCAGCAGTCAGTTCGGGGGCTGGCTACTTTTGTCCCAGGGCCCCCATGTGGCTTAAACCGGCACTGGGTGCTGCTGCTCTCTAAGGCTGCTCCAGACATTACATCTAATTTCTGCTACTTTAAAGCTCTGAATGGAAAGACTGGACCCAAATTATAGAGGATTCTAACTCATCACTTTTCCAGCAACACCTACAACCTTTCAGAACACCTGGAATACTTGGGATTGCAGAGATTTAAACTGAATTGGATCTTCCTTGGAATTACCCACTGCTGTACACTGCACACCTTCCTTGAAATTGACTTGAGACTTTAAAGACTTGAAGCCTTTTTGCAGGGGCGTAGCAATAGGGGTTGCAGAGGTTGCAACCGCATCGGGGCCCTTGGGCCAGAGGGGCCCCAAAGGGCCCTTCCTCAACTACAGTATTAGCTCTCTATTTGTCCTGTGCTGGTAATATTCACTTCTATAGATACTTTCAATAGTGGTAATCATTAACAAACTCTTCCCCATCCCCTTCTTGCACCTCTGACACTGTAGTTGCCATTGGCAGGTTTTGGTGCGCCGTATCAATTGTTATGTATAGAGAGCTTGGGGGGCCACATTGTAAAACTTGCATCAGGGTCCACAGCCCCTTAGCTACGCCACTGCCTTTTTGTGCCCGCCCTCTCTCCATCCCGTGAGTATAACTTTTATCGATTATCTACAGCATCAATGCTCAATAGACTATATTTTTGACAAATCAACAATAATTCTACTTAAGTCTGAAAGACCAAAAGAGGGTCCCGAAGACAAGGAAAAAGACATTATTCGCTGCAGAACCCAAATAACTATGTGACAAAATCTAGAGTATACCCAGGCAACAACCTTAATAGTGCCAGCACAATCCAGCAGAGATGACAGCCACACATCTGGAGGCTGTTCCCTCCTGAAGTCCTCAATCACAGACCTTATGCTGGTATGCTACTACACACGGTGCATTCCCGCCCTCGATTTCCTGCTTGATTCCCGATTCGTTTATTTCCAACATGTCCGATTTGCATGTCGATGGATCGTTAGGTCGATTCGCATGCAAAGTATGCCAAATCGACCTAACGATCCATCGAAATGCAAATCGGACATGTTAGAAATAAACAAATTGACGGGAATCGAGCAGGAAATCGAGTGCGGGAACGCACTGTGTGTATCCAGCATTAGCTCGCAGGGTAGCCTCATCAAGGCTGTTCTCTGTAATGTCAGATCAATAAATAACAAATCAGCAATCATACACAATCTAATAGAGTCTTCTGATCTGGAATGCCTGAATTCTGGCTTTCTAAAGCAGTTGGCCTCACCCTGGAGGCCGCCATGCCAATAAACTATTCTGTGATACACTGCAACAGGAAAGAACGCAGGGGCGGAGGGGTTGCACTTTGTTTTAGATCAGCTTTGAAAATCAGACCACTTACTGTAGGACCTACCAACTTGTTTGAATGCTTGGGGGCCCAAGTTTCAGCTGAAATAAACATAAACATATTGCTGATCTGCCGCCCACCAGGAAAGCACTCATCCTTCCTTAAAGGGAACCTGAAGCTAGTAAAATTATTTAAAATAAACACATGACGTAGCTGCAAATGAATATTACATACTTACCTCACCATCAGTTCCTCTCAGAAGCTCACCATTTTGTTCTTACAGTGATCCCTTCCAGTTCTGACAATATTTTGTCAGAACTGAAATATACCAGTTGCTGTCAGTTATATATCAGCAGCTGTCAGTTACAACTGAATGTGCAAGGTAATGTCCGTGTTTCCCTATGGCTCAAGTGGGTGATATTACAGTTTAACAGTGTGCTGACCAGAAACCCGTTATTATTGGCCATTTTTAAAATGGAGGACTGAGAATTCCATTGATCACAGTGGACAAACAAAACGCAGGAGAGGAGAAAGAGATTGAAGAGTAGATTACACAGGAGGTAAGTATGACCTGTGTATGGTTATTTTGACTTTTTATTTTCAGTTCAGGTTCTCTTTAAGGAACTTGTAGATCTCCTAGGCAACCTAACACTGGAACACCCCAGATGGATTGTTCTTGGAGATTCCAATAAATGGGTGGATGACCTCTTTTTGCAATTAGGAATAGAGCTACCTCGTGCCATAAATGAACTTGGCTTCTCCCAAGCAATCAGCTCTACTACTCTCAAGAAAGGCCACACTCTGGACCTTATATCCCATACTGGTCTGCCAATAGCCAGTTTGGAAATTAATCTTGTTGTCTGGTCAGACCATCACACTATCCACGTCTCCCTCTCAATACCAGCCGTCAAACACCAGTTCAAGAACCAAATAAAATATTGCTTCTTAAAAGGGCAAACACTGCAACATATCTGAGATAACCTCAGCTTTCATGAATTGACAGACTCCAGCTTGGACCCTGATACTCTGGTGTTTAAATACAACAAATATGTGTCCTCCACCTTTGAGACCATTGCTCCACTGTGCACCAAATATCTTACTCCACACCATCATGTACAGTGGTTTGATAACTCTATAAAAGAGCTGAAAAGACAAGGCCGAAAACTTTAAAGACTGTGGTGCAAATCTCAGGCCCCAGAAGACAAAGAAGAAGAAAAAGTAATCATCAATAAAAGTCATTGTTTCTATGACATGTGATTGCAAATGCAGTTAACATATCAGCCCAACTGTTCTGCACAGTTGAAAAAATCTGCAACCCGGCATGCCAAATTTAATATCCAGTCTTCAAACGACTTCTGTGATCAATTTGCTTATTTCTTCTCAGACAAAGTCTCCGCTATACAGTCCTCCATCCAACTTACAGCATCTCAGCCTAATATAGCGCCAAAGACCATTAGCAGAAACAACGTAACACCTTGGTCAAACTTCAAGGAAATTGATGAAGAAGTCACATCAAGCATCCTCCTTCACCTCTGCCAAACTACGTGTGACCTGTATCCTGGCCCAACACAGTTCACGTTGAACTGCCCCGACCTGTTTGTACCGGTATTCCTCAAAATTGTACACTGCTCCTTACAATCGGGTATATTTCCTGATTTACTGAAGGAAGCAATCATCAGGCTTCTCCTCAAAAAACCCTTCCCTGGACCCAGATGCAATGACCAGCTACAGACCTGTCTCTAAACTTCCCTTTCTGGGTAAGGTAATCGAAAAAGCTGTACACCTCCAGTTTTAATCCAAAATCTTACAAAACAACAGTTATGACCCATTCTAATATGGCTTCAGGAAACATCACAGCATTGAAACTGCCCTCATCCAAATCTGCAACCACCTGCTTATGGCAAGAGACAGAGGAGAGTGATTCATCCTGATACTGCTAGACCTTTCTGCAGCCTTTGGTACATCGCAAATTTCAAGCAACTCATCCCCCTAGAAGATCTGCCAACCTTAGTTCATGCCTTCATTACATCCCGACTGAACTACTGTAATGCTCTCTACACTGGCCTTCCAAAAAAGGACTTGCACCGCCTACAGCTGATACAGAATACTGCTGCCAGACTGTTAACCAACCAAACCTGTCACTGCCACATAACACCAGTCCTGCACTCCCTTCACTGGCTACTAGGGATGATAACAGATATGGAATTTTTTCTGAGTTGATGCTAATGTATGCAATTTTTTATGCAAATATATGCAGCTTGAAAATGGACCAATCAATTTAAACCTGGGTTTAAATTGATTGATAGGTTTTCAATCTACATACATTTGCATAAACATTTGCATAATTTCTGAAAAATTTGCATCTCATTGATCATCCCTTCTGGCTACCTATAAAATTGAGAGTCCTATTCAAGATCGGCCTATTGACATTTAAATCACTACATAATCTGGGCCCTGGATACATGAAATACATGTTACAGCTGCGTAGCAATCCCTGCAATCTCAGATCCACAGTTTCTAATAGTCTAGTCATACCCAGAGTTCACCTGGAAACTTTTGGTACCAGAGCCATCTGTCATGCTGCTCCTACGTTATGGAACTCCTTACCTCAGCAGATCATGGCAGCTCCATCTCTGGACATATTTAAATCCAGACTGAAAACCCACCTGTTCAGTTTGGCATTTGCAGAAATATAATTTTTGTTTGTTGTGTGAATACTTCATCCTACTACCAATTACTGAATCTGAGAGAGCCTAAGCACTTTAAGTCCTATGGGAGAAAAGCGCTATAGAAATGTTATTGTTATTGTTAAATATCAATCCTATACATCTGATCTAAAGAAAATCTTCTGAAGCAAACATACTAAATATTACTTATCTGCATTAATCCTTTCAGGCTTCACACCAGAGCAGGTCAATCAACAGTGATTGAATGTTTAATGTAAATTTTGATTCATTAATCCATGAACTCACAGGGGAGATTTTCTAACCTCTCTTCAGGAAGTCACGTATTTTACATCACATTGTCACCTGCTTCATTACTGCTGCTGCTCATACACAGTGCAGAAATAAGATGAACCTCATAACTTCTTATTTCTGTGCCTTTTGCTGACATTCTTTGCAGTACTAATTCATCATAGATCACTGAAATCTTGTTATAGAACTAAGCACCCAAATACATCACAATGTCAGAGAAAATCCATCACAGATCACTAGCTACATAAGTAGCAACTCATTTTCAATGCAAGTGTACAGAAATGAATGCAAAAGCATAAATATACCCAGGCACGTGCACAGGGGGGTGCTCTGGGTGCCCAGGCACCCCCCTTTTCAAAATCTTCAAAAAAAGGCCCCTCTCGCTGCTCAAAATAAGCTCCGCCCCAACCATGATAAGCCCCGCCCACCCGCGGGAAGCTCCTCCCCCACCGGGGACACTTTCAAGTGAAGAGGCCCAGACAGGATTCCTAGTGTGGCATACTGACCTCTCCCTCCACCTAGGACCCATACTGACCTCTACCTCCCCCAGCACCCATAGTGACCTTTCCCTCTACCTAGTACCCAGTGACAACTCCCTCCCCTAGCACTCACAGTGACCTCTCTCTCCACCTAGGACCCATATTGACCTCTCCCTACCCAGTACCCACAGTGACATCTCCCTTCCCCTAGCACCCACAGTGACCTTTCCCTCCCCCATCACCCACAGTGACCTCTCCCTCCACCTACTACCCACAGTGGCCTCTCCCTCCCCAGCTCTAGCAGTGATCCTGTCTACCCCAGCACCCACACTGACCTATCCCTCCCCCAGCACCCACAGTGATAAAAGGCAGGCAGCATCAGGCATTGGACTCACTCGTGTGCCTGCAGTAATTACAGAAGAGAGAGGTTGCTGCAGAGACATTAGGGAAAGCTTAGTTACGCTCTTGTAGGCTTGTTAGCTTGCTCCTTGCTGATTCTTATTGCTAAAAAAGCACCCCTCAACAACTCTTTTGAGAGCTAATGTTGTTCTTGTGATCTATTTTTTTGTGTGTGTGTGTGAGGCCCACTTGCATTATATTTAGCCCTGTCAGTCAGTCGCAGCTGACCTTTGGCACCTTAATTCCTACTGTGCCACTGCCAGGCCCCGCACATTCAGTGACTACCTGTGTGTATGACAGGCAGCTGCACATTTGTAATCCCAATCACTGCACCTGTTCACTGTTTAGTGCACCTACCGACCTATACCTACGTTAGCACATGCATTGTTAATACCACCAGTCATTGCACTTGTCATTGCAGTCCATGTGTGTGTGTGTGACAGGCAGCTGCACATTTGTTATCCCAATCACTGCACCTGTTCACTGTTCAGTGCACCTACCTACCTATACCTACATAAGTGCACGCATTGTTAATACCACCAGCAGGCACGTGCACAGGGGGGTGCTCTGGGTGACCAGGAACCCCCCTTTTTAAAATCTTCAAAAAAAAGGCCCCTCTCGCTGCTCAAAATAAGCTCCGCCCCAACCATGATAAGCCCCGCCCACCCGTGGGAAGCTCCTCCCCCACCGGGGACACTTTCAAGTGAAGAGGCCCAGACAGGATTCCTAGTGTGGCATACTGACCTCTCCCTCCACCTAGGACCCATACTGACCTCTACCTCCCCCAGCACCCATAGTGACCTTTCCCTCTACCTAGTACCCAGTGACCACTCCCTCCCCTAGCACTCACAGTGACCTCTCTCTCCACCTAGGACCCATATTGACCTCTCCCTACCCAGTACCCACAGTGACATCTCCCTTCCCCTAGCACCCACAGTGGCCTTTCCCTCCCCCATCACCCACAGTGACCTCTCCCTCCACCTACTACCCACAGTGGACTCTCCCTCCCCAGCTCTAGCAGTGATCCTGTCTACCCCAGCACCCACACTGACCTAT
This sequence comes from Hyperolius riggenbachi, assembly GCF_040937935.1. NCBI lineage: Eukaryota > Metazoa > Chordata > Amphibia > Anura > Hyperoliidae > Hyperolius > Hyperolius riggenbachi. The sequence continues at coordinate 210,139,205 of NC_090650.1, read as the reverse complement.
CCCTCCCCCAGCACCCACAGTGATTTTTACCTCCCCCAGTGGCTACCCTCCTGTCCCCTGCAGCACCCACAGGGACCTCCTATCCCAAAAGCAGCACCTACAGTGACCTCTCCCATTGCCAGTGCCCACAGTGGCCTCTCCCAACATCCAGCATCCACTCTCTCCTCCAGTAACCACACTGACTTCTCCCAGCACCCACAGTGACCTATCCTTCCTCCAGCACCCATACTGATCTCTTCCTTCCACAGGACCCATAGTGGCCTACCCTTCACCCAGCACCCACACTGACCTCTACCTCCCTTAGCAGCAACTGTGCCATTCATAGCAGAACCCATAGTGACCTCCCACCCCCTGCACCCATACTGACCTCTACCTCCCGAGACCCACAGTGATCTCCCCCAAAGGACCCACAGCGACCTCCCTTTCCTCCAGCACCCATACTGACCTCTACCTTCCACAGCACCCACAGTTACTTCTCCCCACAGTGACCTACTCTTCCCCCATCAACCACACTGACCTCGACCTCCCCTAGCAGCAACTATGCTATTCATAGCAGTACTCACAGTGATCTCCCACCCCCTGCACCCACATCAATCCCACCAATATTCAGCACCCACATTACACTCAACCAGTAACCCCCACTATAGCAAGCACCCAGTACTTGCACCAAGCACCCTGCATCCAATACTCACATCCGGCCTCAATATGGCACTTAGTACTTGCATCAAACAGCCACATGACACCCAGTACCTGCACCCCTTCACCCTATAGCTGGCACCCACATGGCACAGTACTTGCACCCAGCCCCAACATGGCACTCACTACTCACACCTGCACACCGCCTTCACATGGCACCCACTATCTGCACTCACATAACTAGTACTAGCACCCAAAGTACCTGCACTCAGAACCCACATGACACACAAAGCCCACCCATAGCTAGCACCCAGTGCAGGCATGGCACCAAGTATTTGCACCTATGTGATACCCAGTACCTGCACCCCACACCCACATGTTTCATCTGCAGTAGTTCCAGTTGCACTAAGCCTCCACTTGGTGCCTAGCACCCACACCAAACACTCACATATGACATCCAGTACTTGCACCCAGAACTCACAAGGGACTGAGTACCTGCAATCAACACCTACATGATGGTTGATACACGCCCATACAGCCAGAATACACATGTCGCCCTGGGCCAGCACCTAGAACCCACATGGCACCCAGCATCTGCCTTTAGCACCCACATGACAACAAATACCCCACTAGCCAGCACCCATCACCCATATGTCACCATGTACTCACTCCCAGTACCCACTTGGCACTCAGTATTTGCACCTAAGACCCACCTACCCCCATAATCAACACCCACATGGCACAGGACTCACACGTCACCAAGTTCCAAAGCCTAGTACCAGTCCACGGCCAGCACCCATATAGCACCCAGTACCCATCCTTGGTCTGAACCCGTATGAGACTCAGTACTCTCCCATGGCACACAACCAGACCACACATGGCACTCCCTACTCACATGGATCCCTGGACCAATTAGCAATCACATGGCACCCACTATTGTTTATCACCATCTGCTACTCATTCAGCACCCAATACTGCATAGCACCCACTGCAAATAAACACCCAATATAAACTGGACCTTGGTACCCAAAGCAGCTTGACACAGACTTTACTTTGGTCTCTCGGCACCCACTGCAACTGAGCACAAAGTGAACCTTTGCGTCTTACCATCTACTGCATCTGGGCACCCACTGCACCTTGGCACTTACTGCAGTTTTGCATCTACTAATGCTTAGCAACCACTGCATATTGGTAACCACTTCTTTGCCTGAAAAGAGGATTGGGTGCTGATCAAGAGGGACAGAGGTCCCAGTAATGAAAGGTGAGTCTGTGCCTCCACTGTGGGCTCCACTGTGCCCACTCTAACCCACTAACAGTGGGCACCACCTATCACTGCTGATTTGAGGGTGGTAGCACCAAACGAGTTGGTTGGAAGGAGACACGAAGTCTGCCTGATACTGTTATAAATGTGTGTGTGTGTGTGGGGGGAAGGCATTGCCAGGCACCTTTTTTTAAATTTGAGCACCCCCCACTTAAAGACCCTCTGCACGGCCCTGAATATACCCATAGAGCAGTGGTTCACACCTTTATCCAAATCATTACACAATAAATTAGATATTATCATTTTCTGACAGATTAGATTGGTGAGTGGAGAGGATGGCTGCAAAGGTGTGCACAGCATGCAATGCAAAATGTATGGCCACAGCAAAGTTGAAGTATCAGTCATGCTGTAACAAACAAATAGATTGGCATATATACTTACATGTCTCCCAAACAACAAAATTAGGCAGCATGTCCCCGATGCAGTACAGTGAGATAAGTCACCCAAATAACCGAAATGGAGGACCGCAAATTTTTGCGGAAGTTCGATTCGCCCCATAGTGCATCATTAGGGTCAACTTTGACCCTCTACATCACAGTCAGCAGGCACATTGTAGCCAATCAGGCTACACTCCCTCCTGGAGCCCTGCCCCCTTCCCCCCCCCCTGATAAAAGGCAGGCAGCATCAGGCATTGGACTCACTCGTGTGCCTGCAGTAATTACAGAAGAGAGAGGTTGCTGCAGAGACATTAGGGAAAGCTTAGTTACGCTCTTGTAGGCTTGTTAGCTTGCTCCTTGCTGATTCTTATTGCTAAAAAAGCACCCCTCAACAACTCTTTTGAGAGCTAATGTTGTTCTTGTGATCTATTTTTTTGTGTGTGTGTGTGAGGCCCACTTGCATTATATTTAGCCCTGTCAGTCAGTCGCAGCTGACCTTTGGCACCTTAATTCCTACTGTGCCACTGCACAGCACCATATAGCACCCAGTACCCATCCTTGGTCTGAACCCGTATGAGACTCAGTACTCTCCCATGGCACACAACCAGACCACACATGGCACTCCCTACTCACATGGATCCCTGGACCAATTAGCAATCACATGGCACCCACTATTGTTTATCACCATCTGCTACTCATTCAGCACCCAATACTGCATAGCACCCACTGCAAATAAACACCCAATATAAACTGGACCTTGGTACCCAAAGCAGCTTGACACAGACTTTACTTTGGTCTCTCGGCACCCACTGCAACTGAGCACAAAGTGAACCTTTGCGTCTTACCATCTACTGCATCTGGGCACCCACTGCACCTTGGCACTTACTGCAGTTTTGCATCTACTAATGCTTAGCAACCACTGCATATTGGTAACCACTTCTTTGCCTGAAAAGAGGATTGGGTGCTGATCAAGAGGGACAGAGGTCCCAGTAATGAAAGGTGAGTCTGTGCCTCCACTGTGGGCTCCACTGTGCCCACTCTAACCCACTAACAGTGGGCACCACCTATCACTGCTGATTTGAGGGTGGTAGCACCAAACGAGTTGGTTGGAAGGAGACACGAAGTCTGCCTGATACTGTTATAAATGTGTGTGTGTGTGGGGGGGGAAGGCATTGCCAGGCACCTTTTTTTAAATTTGAGCACCCCCCACTTAAAGACCCTCTGCACGGCCCTGAATATACCCATAGAGCAGTGGTTCACACCTTTATCCAAATCATTACACAATAAATTAGATATTATCATTTTCTGACAGATTAGATTGGTGAGTGGAGAGGATGGCTGCAAAGGTGTGCACAGCATGCAATGCAAAATGTATGGCCACAGCAAAGTTGAAGTATCAGTCATGCTGTAACAAACAAATAGATTGGCATATATACTTACATGTCTCCCAAACAACAAAATTAGGCAGCATGTCCCCGATGCAGTACAGTGAGATAAGTCACCCAAATAACCGAAATGGAGGACCGCAAATTTTTGCGGAAGTTCGATTCGCCCCATAGTGCATCATTAGGGTCAACTTTGACCCTCTACATCACAGTCAGCAGGCACATTGTAGCCAATCAGGCTACACTCCCTCCTGGAGCCCTGCCCCCTTCCCCCCCCCCTGATAAAAGGCAGGCAGCATCAGGCATTGGACTCACTCGTGTGCCTGCAGTAATTACAGAAGAGAGAGGTTGCTGCAGAGACATTAGGGAAAGCTTAGTTACGCTCTTGTAGGCTTGTTAGCTTGCTCCTTGCTGATTCTTATTGCTAAAAAAGCACCCCTCAACAACTCTTTTGAGAGCTAATGTTGTTCTTGTGATCTATTTTTTTGTGTGTGTGTGTGAGGCCCACTTGCATTATATTTAGCCCTGTCAGTCAGTCGCAGCTGACCTTTGGCACCTTAATTCCTACTGTGCCACTGCCAGGCCCCGCACATTCAGTGACTACCTGTGTGTATGACAGGCAGCTGCACATTTGTAATCCCAATCACTGCACCTGTTCACTGTTTAGTGCACCTACCGACCTATACCTACGTTAGCACATGCATTGTTAATACCACCAGTCATTGCACTTGTCATTGCAGTCCATGTGTGTGTGTGTGACAGGCAGCTGCACATTTGTTATCCCAATCACTGCACCTGTTCACTGTTCAGTGCACCTACCTACCTATACCTACATAAGTGCACGCATTGTTAATACCACCAGCAGGCGCGTGCACAGGGGGGTGCTCTGGGTGACCAGGCACCCCCCTTTTTAAAATCTTCAAAAAAAAGGCCCCTCTCGCTGCTCAAAATAAGCTCCGCCCCAACCGTGATAAGCCCCGCCCACCCGCGGGAAGCTCCTCCCCCACCGGGGACACTTTCAAGTGAAGAGGCCCAGACAGGATTCCTAGTGTGGCATACTGACCTCTCCCTCCACCTAGGACCCATACTGACCTCTACCTCCCCCAGCACCCATAGTGACCTTTCCCTCTACCTAGTACCCAGTGACCACTCCCTCCCCTAGCACTCACAGTGACCTCTCTCTCCACCTAGGACCCATATTGACCTCTCCCTACCCAGTACCCACAGTGACATCTCCCTTCCCCTAGCACCCACAGTGACCTTTCCCTCCCCCATCACCCACAGTGACCTCTCCCTCCACCTACTACCCACAGTGGACTCTCCCTCCCCAGCTCTAGCAGTGATCCTGTCTACCCCAGCACCCACACTGACCTATCCCTCCCCCAGCACCCACAGTGATTTTTACCTCCCCCAGTGGCTACCCTCCTGTCCCCTGCAGCACCCACAGGGACCTCCTATCCCAAAAGCAGCACCTACAGTGACCTCTCCCATTGCCAGTGCCCACAGTGGCCTCTCCCAACATCCAGCATCCACTCTCTCCTCCAGTAACCACACTGACTTCTCCCAGCACCCACAGTGACCTATCCTTCCTCCAGCACCCATACTGATCTCTTCCTTCCACAGGACCCATAGTGGCCTACCCTTCACCCAGCACCCACACTGACCTCTACCTCCCTTAGCAGCAACTGTGCCATTCATAGCAGAACCCATAGTGACCTCCCACCCCCTGCACCCATACTGACCTCTACCTCCCGAGACCCACAGTGATCTCCCCCAAAGGACCCACAGCGACCTCCCTTTCCTCCAGCACCCATACTGACCTCTACCTTCCACAGCACCCACAGTTACTTCTCCCCACAGTGACCTACTCTTCCCCCATCAACCACACTGACCTCGACCTCCCCTAGCAGCAACTATGCTATTCATAGCAGTACTCACAGTGATCTCCCACCCCCTGCACCCACATCAATCCCACCAATATTCAGCACCCACATTACACTCAACCAGTAACCCCCACTATAGCAAGCACCCAGTACTTGCACCAAGCACCCTGCATCCAATACTCACATCCGGCCTCAATATGGCACTTAGTACTTGCATCAAACAGCCACATGACACCCAGTACCTGCACCCCTTCACCCTATAGCTGGCACCCACATGGCACAGTACTTGCACCCAGCCCCAACATGGCACTCACTACTCACACCTGCACACCGCCTTCACATGGCACCCACTATCTGCACTCACATAACTAGTACTAGCACCCAAAGTACCTGCACTCAGAACCCACATGACACACAAAGCCCACCCATAGCTAGCACCCAGTGCAGGCATGGCACCAAGTATTTGCACCTATGTGATACCCAGTACCTGCACCCCACACCCACATGTTTCATCTGCAGTAGTTCCAGTTGCACTAAGCCTCCACTTGGTGCCTAGCACCCACACCAAACACTCACATATGACATCCAGTACTTGCACCCAGAACTCACAAGGGACTGAGTACCTGCAATCAACACCTACATGATGGTTGATACACGCCCATACAGCCAGAATACACATGTCGCCCTGGGCCAGCACCTAGAACCCACATGGCACCCAGCATCTGCCTTTAGCACCCACATGACAACAAATACCCCACTAGCCAGCACCCATCACCCATATGTCACCATGTACTCACTCCCAGTACCCACTTGGCACTCAGTATTTGCACCTAAGACCCACCTACCCCCATAATCAACACCCACATGGCACAGTACTCACACGTCACCAAGTTCCAAAGCCTAGTACCAGTCCACGGCCAGCACCCAAATAGCACCCAGTACCCATCCTTGGTCTGAACCCGTATGAGACTCAGTACTCTCCCATGGCACACAACCAGACCACACATGGCACTCCCTACTCACATGGATCCCTGGACCAATTAGCAATCACATGGCACCCACTATTGTTTATCACCATCTGCTACTCATTCAGCACCCAATACTGCATAGCACCCACTGCAAATAAACACCCAATATAAACTGGACCTTGGTACCCAAAGCAGCTTGACACAGACTTTACTTTGGTCTCTCGGCACCCACTGCAACTGAGCACAAAGTGAACCTTTGCGTCTTACCATCTACTGCATCTGGGCACCCACTGCACCTTGGCACTTACTGCAGTTTTGCATCTACTAATGCTTAGCAACCACTGCATATTGGTAACCACTTCTTTGCCTGAAAAGAGGATTGGGTGCTGATCAAGAGGGACAGAGGTCCCAGTAATGAAAGGTGAGTCTGTGCCTCCACTGTGGGCTCCACTGTGCCCACTCTAACCCACTAACAGTGGGCACCACCTATCACTGCTGATTTGAGGGTGGTAGCACCAAACGAGTTGGTTGGAAGGAGACACGAAGTCTGCCTGATACTGTTATAAATGTGTGTGTGTGTGTGTGGGGGAAGGCATTGCCAGGCCCCTTTTTTTAAATTTGAGCACCCCCCGCTTAAAGACCCTCTGCACGGCCCTGACCACCAGTCATTGCACCTGCCATTGCAGTCCGTGTGTGTGTGTGACAGGCAGCTGCACATTTGTAATCCCAATCACTGCACCTGTTCACTGTTACGTGCACCTACCTACCTTTACCTACGTAAGCGCATGCATTGTTAATACCACCAGTCATTGCACCTGTTCAGGGTACCTGTGTGTGTGTGTGACAGGCAGCTGCACATTTGTAATACCAGTCACTGCAACCTGTTCATTGTACCTGTGTAACCGCACATTGTTGTACCAGCAGTCACTGCATACCTGTTCACTGCATCTGTGTAACCGTACACTGTATTAGTCAAGTCAGTGCATACCTTTCACTTCATTCCCCCAATATGGACAAAACAAAAGACAGAGCCAGAGGCAGGCCACCTGGCAGGTCTGTTCGAAGTCGCGCTGTTGTGATTTTGTGCGGCCCTCGACCAAAGTACAGTGTTCAGAAGAAGGCACGGGCTATCAACCCCCAATATTGTCAGGACGTAGTTGACTATTTAACACAGAACACCTCATCTTTCTCAGCTTCCGCACGGAAGCGTGACATATCTTCCTCCTCCTGCTCTGATTCTAGCACCACACTTAACACTCAGTCGTCCGCCACCACCAAAGTGCCATCACCCCAGGGATCAGCGGTGTGGACATTTTTGTGTGTGTCTGCCTCAGATGAGAGCAATGCCATCTGTACTCTCTGCCACCGAAAATTGAGCCGTGGAAAGACCAAGACCCGCGTAGGGACAGTCAACTACCTTACGAAGGCACATGATTACAAAGCACAAACTGCAACGGGATGACCACCTGAGGAAAAGCAGCACACAAAAGCAAAGCCACACACCGCAGTGGAAGATACCAGGCCGTAAATTTTTCTCAAAAAAGGTGATACCTAAACTGTACCGTGATGTTAAAAGTCAAGAGGTGACATCTCTGGCACACAGCGTTGGGTCAAGGGTCCATCTGACCACGGATGCCTGGTCTGCAAAGCACGCTCAGGCCTGCCCGAAGACTAAGTCAGTACCCACACACAGCATCTCTGCCTGCACGCCGTGTGACTGCCTGCCCCAAGACTAAGTCACTTCCCACACAGCATTTCTGCCTGCAAGCCACTTGACTGCCTTCTCCGCCACCTCCAATAGGGTCCACCAGGACTCAAGGCGGATTCCTGCTAGCAGCGGCCACAATAATAATTTTTCTGGTGCGTGTACATGACTGCCTAATTTTTCTGGCTGCACTGCGGCTGCAACAACAAAACAAAAGGCATGTACATGTGTCAATTCCCCTTCGTGATCATTGCCTTGCTGCGGTGAAGGGGCTTGCGTATCACAATGAGGCAATGACCGCCGGCTATATGAGTGTCTCGGTGGGGGGGGGGGGTGTTACTCCAAAGATAATAAGGTTGTTGTTTCATTGTGGACAGACCAAATTCGATCAGCTGGACAATCACTGTTGTTCTATCATTGAGCTACCTCAGCCTAGCAACCATATGGGCTTGAAAACCGATATCGCCTGCACTCTCGCCATGGTGCGCACCAGTCCAGCACAGCCGTCACAACACAAACAGCTGTTTGCGGTGTGTTACACAGTAAGTTTGGTATGTCAGTGTGAAGCAGTACTCTAATTACACTCCTTGATTGATGTATACACATGCAAGATGTTTTAAAGCGCTTTAGGCCTCCAATTGTGCATGTACTGTGATTTCTGCCCTTAAAATGCTGCTTTGCGTCAAATCCAGATTTTTCCCTGGGACTTTTGGCATCTACCCCACTCATCCATGCAAAAACTCAGATGTTAGACCCCTTGAAACATCTTTTCCATCACTTTTGTGGCCAGCATAAATGTTTTCTAGTTTTCAAAGTTCGCCTCCCCATTAAAGTCTATTGTGGTTCGCGGAAGTTCGCAAACGTTTGCGGAGGTTTGCAGACCTAAAATCGGAGGTTCGGGCCATCTCTACTTGTGGCATGACTTCTAGAGGAGGGCTGATCACAGACACAGTTCCACTCTGCTCTTCCTCCCTTGGCTGGTCCTCCCCTGAAAGGAAAGCAGAGACTGGGTATTGGTGCAATATATTTTTCGTTATCTTCCTCTGGCTTTTCAGAGGGCCTTGGGGACACAAGAGACAAGAGTAGAGGAAGCCTGTGCCTGTACATCACTCATTGCACTCTAGCTGCCTTGTGCCTGGAAGGAACAAGGAGTGGATTGAGATGACACATTGGTAGCACAAACTAGTAATCAGTAGTATGATTCCTTTTCTGACTCTCTCAGGCTATTACTTGAGGAAGTAGTAGTAGTACTACAAACCATTTTAACAACCTAGAGAAAGTTAGAAAGACAGTTTTCTTTTGTTGTTGTTGTTGTTGTTTTGTAGCGACCTAAAAGGGACCTTAAAACCCTCACTTTCAGTAACAAAGTGTCATTTTTCTTTATTAACCTCCCTGCCGTTATGATTCTATGTGGCGCACGGCCGCGGGAGGTTTTTGTTTTCCTGTATGGGCTTCCCCCATCGCCATGGCAACGATCGGACTGACGTCATCAATGTCATAAGGAGTCCTGATCCACACCATAGTGCAGCCTAGTGCTGATTGGCCAGGCTGCGCAAGGGGTCTGCGGGAGGAGCCCTCTTTTGCGGCGGGTAGCGCTGGATCGGCGGCGAACGGCGGCGATCGGAACAAACAAAGTGCTAGCTGCGTGTTTGAAAAAAAAAATGCAAATCGGCCCACCAGGGCCTGAGGAATCCTCTGCGGCGGCTTACTGGCAAGGAGGTTAAAAAAGTATTTTCAGGATATCACTGTCATGAGTCTAAAAATTAAGACCACAGTCATTATTTCAGAACAGTAATGTATTTATGCTATTTTAAGGCGAGAATGCAAACAGACTGTGGGTATGCTTTAAGCAAGGGGGCTGCACACTTGGGTTAAAAGGGCTTTCCGAACTGAATGAATCTGCATGGGTCTGCCCACTGCCATCACGCGCTCAATGATAGCTTTGCATCTTGTAATAACCTACAGCACAGTCTTTAAGACCCTCTTGTTCTACTACACAAAAACTTGTGGCTGTAGCTCACCACTATGACATAAGTGACAGTCATTGCACCTGTCATTGCAGTCCGTGTGTGTGTGTGACAGGCAGCTGCACATTTGTAATCCCAATCACTGCACCTGTTCACTGTTACGTGCACCTACCTACCTTTACCTACGTAAGCGCATGCATTGTTAATACCACCAGTCATTGCACCTGTTCAGGGTACCTGTGTGTGTGTGTGACAGGCAGCTGCACATTTGTAATACCAGTCACTGCAACCTGTTCATTGTACCTGTGTAACCGCACATTGTTGTACCAGCAGTCACTGCATACCTGTTCACTGCATCTGTGTAACCGTACACTGTATTAGTCAAGTCAGTGCATACCTTTCACTTCATTCCCCCAATATGGACAAAACAAAAGACAGAGCCAGAGGCAGGCCACCTGGCAGGTCTGTTCGAAGTCGCGCTGTTGTGATTTTGTGCGGCCCTCGACCAAAGTACAGTGTTCAGAAGAAGGCACGGGCTATCAACCCCCAATATTGTCAGGACGTAGTTGACTATTTAACACAGAACACCTCATCTTTCTCAGCTTCCGCACGGAAGCGTGACATATCTTCCTCCTCCTGCTCTGATTCTAGCACCACACTTAACACTCAGTCGTCCGCCACCACCAAAGTGCCATCACCCCAGGGATCAGAGGTGTGGACATTTTTGTGTGTGTCTGCCTCAGATGAGAGCAATGTCATCTGTACTCTCTGCCACCGAAAATTGAGCCGTGGAAAGACCAAGACCCGCGTAGGGACAGTCAACTACCTTACGAAGGCACATGATTACAAAGCACAAACTGCAACGGGATGACCACCTGAGGAAAAGCAGCACACAAAAGCAAAGCCACACACCGCAGTGGAAGATACCAGGCCGCAAATTTTTCTCAAAAAAGGTGATACCTAAACTGTACCGTGATGTTAAAAGTCAAGTGGTGACATCTCTGGCACACAGCGTTGGGTCAAGGGTCCATCTGACCACGGATGCCTGGTCTGCAAAGCATGCTCAGGCCTGCCCGAAGACTAAGTCAGTACCCACACACAGCATCTCTGCCTGCACGCCGTGTGACTGCCTGCCCCAAGACTAAGTCACTTCCCACACAGCATTTCTGCCTGCAAGCCACTTGACTGCCTTCTCCGCCACCTCCAATAGGGTCCACCAGGACTCAAGGCGGATTCCTGCTAGCAGCGGCCACAATAATAATTTTTCTGGTGCGTGTACATGACTGCCTAATTTTTCTGGCTGCACTGCGGCTGCAACAACAAAACAAAAGGCATGTACATGTGTCAATTCCCCTTCGTGATCATTGCCTTGCTGCGGTGAAGGGGCTTGCGTATCACAATGATGCAATGACCGCCGGCTATATGAGTGTCTCGGTGGGGGGGGGGGTGTTACTCCAAAGATAATAAGGTTGTTGTTTCATTGTGGACAGACCAAATTCGATCAGCTGGACAATCACTGTTGTTCTATCATTGAGCTACCTCAGCCTAGCAACCATTTGGGCTTGAAAACCGATATCGCCTGCACTCTCGCCATGGTGCGCACCAGTCCAGCACAGCCGTCACAACACAAACAGCTGTTTGCGGTGTGTTACACAGTAAGTTTGGTATGTCAGTGTGAAGCAGTACTCTAATTACACTCCTTGATTGATGTATACACATGCAAGATGTTTTAAAGCGCTTTAGGCCTCCAATTGTGCATGTACTGTGATTTCTGCCCTTAAAATGCTGCTTTGCGTCAAATCCAGATTTTTCCCTGGGACTTTTGGCATCTACCCCACTCATCCATGCAAAAACTCAGATGTTAGACCCCTTGAAACATCTTTTCCATCACTTTTGTGGCCAGCATAAATGTTTTCTAGTTTTCAAAGTTCGCCTCCCCATTAAAGTCTATTGTGGTTCGCGGAAGTTCGCAAACATTTGCGGAGGTTTGCAGACCTAAAATCGGAGGTTCGGGCCATCTCTATTTGTGGCATGACTTCTAGAGGAGGGCTGATCACAGACACAGTTCCACTCTGCTCTTCCTCCCTTGGCTGGTCCTCCCCTGAAAGGAAAGCAGAGACTGGGTATTGGTGCAATATATTTTTCGTTATCTTCCTCTGGCTTTTCAGAGGGCCTTGGGGACACAAGAGACAAGAGTAGAGGAAGCCTGTGCCTGTACATCACTCATTGCACTCTAGCTGCCTTGTGCCTGGAAGGAACAAGGAGTGGATTGAGATGACACATTGGTAGCACAAACTAGTAATCAGTAGTATGATTCCTTTTCTGACTCTCTCAGGCTATTACTTGAGGAAGTAGTAGTAGTACTACAAACAAAATTTTAACAACCTAGAGAAAGTTAGAAAGACAGTTTTCTTTTGTTGTTGTTGTTGTTGTTTTGTAGCGACCTAAAAGGGACCTTAAAACCCTCACTTTCAGTAACAAAGTGTCATTTTTCTTTATTAACCTCCCTGCCGTTATGTTTCTATGTGGCGCACGGCCGCGGGAGGTTTTTGTTTTCCTGTATGGGCTTCCCCCATCGCCATGGCAACGATCGGACTGACGTCATCAATGTCATAAGGAGTCCTGATCCACATCATAGTGCAGCCTAGTGCTGATTGGCCAGGCTGCGCAAGGGGTCTGCGGGAGGAGCCCTCTTTTGCGGCGGGTAGCGCTGGATCGGCGGCGAACGGCGGCGATCGGAACAAACATGCAGCTACCAAAGTGCTAGCTGCGTGTTTGAAAAAAAAAAAAAAATCGGCCCACCAGGGCCTGAGGAATCCTCTGCGGCGGCTTACTGGCAAGGAGGTTAAAAAAGTATTTTCAGGATATCACTGTCATGAGTCTAAAAATTGAGACCACAGTCATTATTTCAGAACAGTAATGTATTTATGCTATTTTAAGGCGAGAATGCAAACAGACTGTGGGTATGCTTTAAGCAAGGGGGCTGCACACTTGGGTTAAAAGGGCTTTCCGAACTGAATTAATCTGCATGGGTCTGCCCACTGCCATCACGCGCTCAATGATAGCTTTGCATCTTGTAATAACCTACAGCACAGTCTTTAAGACCCTCTTGTTCTACTACACAAAAACTTGTGGCTGTAGCTCACCACTATGACATAAGTGACAGTCATTGCACCTGTCATTGCAGTCCGTGTGTGTGTGTGACAGGCAGCTGCACATTTGTAATCCCAATCACTGCACCTGTTCACTGTTACGTGCACCTACCTACCTTTACCTACGTAAGCGCATGCATTGTTAATACCACCAGTCATTGCACCTGTTCAGGGTACCTGTGTGTGTGTGTGACAGGCAGCTGCACATTTGTAATACCAGTCACTGCAACCTGTTCATTGTACCTGTGTAACCGCACATTGTTGTACCAGCAGTCACTGCATACCTGTTCACTGCATCTGTGTAACCGTACACTGTATTAGTCAAGTCAGTGCATACCTTTCACTTCATTCCCCCAATATGGACAAAACAAAAGACAGAGCCAGAGGCAGGCCACCTGGCAGGTCTGTTCGAAGTCGCGCTGTTGTGATTTTGTGCGGCCCTCGACCAAAGTACAGTGTTCAGAAGAAGGCACGGGCTATCAACCCCCAATATTGTCAGGACGTAGTTGACTATTTAACACAGAACACCTCATCTTTCTCAGCTTCCGCACGGAAGCGTGACATATCTTCCTCCTCCTGCTCTGATTCTAGCACCACACTTAACACTCAGTCGTCCGCCACCACCAAAGTGCCATCACCCCAGGGATCAGAGGTGTGGACATTTTTGTGTGTGTCTGCCTCAGATGAGAGCAATGCCATCTGTACTCTCTGCCACCGAAAATTGAGCCGTGTAAAGACCAAGACCCGCGTAGGGACAGTCAACTACCTTACGAAGGCACATGATTACAAAGCACAAACTGCAACGGGATGACCACCTGAGGAAAAGCAGCACACAAAAGCAAAGCCACACACCGCAGTGGAAGATACCAGGCCGCAAATTTTTCTCAAAAAAGGTGATACCTAAACTGTACCGTGATGTTAAAAGTCAAGTGGTGACATCTCTGGCACACAGCGTTGGGTCAAGGGTCCATCTGACCACGGATGCCTGGTCTGCAAAGCATGCTCAGGCCTGCCCGAAGACTAAGTCAGTACCCACACACAGCATCTCTGCCTGCACGCCATGTGACTGCCTGCCCCAAGACTAAGTCACTTCCCACACAGCATTTCTGCCTGCAAGCCACTTGACTGCCTTCTCCGCCACCTCCAATAGGGTCCACCAGGACTCAAGGCGGATTCCTGCTAGCAGCGGCCACAATAATAATTTTTCTGGTGCGTGTACATGACTGCCTAATTTTTCTGGCTGCACTGCGGCTGCAACAACAAAACAAAAGGCATGTACATGTGTCAATTCCCCTTCGTGATCATTGCCTTGCTGCGGTGAAGGGGCTTGCGTATCACAATGATGCAATGACCGCCAGCTATATGAGTGTCTCGGTGGGGGGGGGGGTGTTACTCCAAAGATAATAAGGTTGTTGTTTCATTGTGGACAGACCAAATTCGATCAGCTGGACAATCACTGTTGTTCTATCATTGAGCTACCTCAGCCTAGCAACCATTTGGGCTTGAAAACCGATATCGCCTGCACTCTCGCCATGGTGCGCACCAGTCAAGCACAGCCGTCACAACACAAACAGCTGTTTGCGGTGTGTTACACAGTAAGTTTGGTATGTCAGTGTGAAGCAGTACTCTAATTACACTCCTTGATTGATGTATACACATGCAAGATGTTTTAAAGCGCTTTAGGCCTCCAATTGTGCATGTACTGTGATTTCTGCCCTTAAAATGCTGCTTTGCGTCAAATCCAGATTTTTCCCTGGGACTTTTGGCATCTACCCCACTCATCCATGCAAAAACTCAGATGTTAGACCCCTTGAAACATCTTTTCCATCACTTTTGTGGCCAGCATAAATGTTTTCTAGTTTTCAAAGTTCGCCTCCCCATTAAAGTCTATTGTGGTTCGCGGAAGTTCGCAAACATTTGCGGAGGTTTGCAGACCTAAAATCGGAGGTTCGGGCCATCTCTATTTGTGGCATGACTTCTAGAGGAGGGCTGATCACAGACACAGTTCCACTCTGCTCTTCCTCCCTTGGCTGGTCCTCCCCTGAAAGGAAAGCAGAGACTGGGTATTGGTGCAATATATTTTTCGTTATCTTCCTCTGGCTTTTCAGAGGGCCTTGGGGACACAAGAGACAAGAGTAGAGGAAGCCTGTGCCTGTACATCACTCATTGCACTCTAGCTGCCTTGTGCCTGGAAGGAACAAGGAGTGGATTGAGATGACACATTGGTAGCACAAACTAGTAATCAGTAGTATGATTCCTTTTCTGACTCTCTCAGGCTATTACTTGAGGAAGTAGTAGTAGTACTACAAACAAAATTTTAACAACCTAGAGAAAGTTAGAAAGACAGTTTTCTTTTGTTGTTGTTGTTGTTGTTTTGTAGCGACCTAAAAGGGACCTTAAAACCCTCACTTTCAGTAACAAAGTGTCATTTTTCTTTATTAACCTCCCTGCCGTTATGATTCTATGTGGCGCACGGCCGCGGGAGGTTTTTGTTTTCCTGTATGGGCTTCCCCCATCGCCATGGCAACGATCGGACTGACGTCATCAATGTCATAAGGAGTCCTGATCCACACCATAGTGCAGCCTAGTGCTGATTGGCCAGGCTGCGCAAGGGGTCTGCGGGAGGAGCCCTCTTTTGCGGCGGGTAGCGCTGGATCGGCGGCGAACGGCGGCGATCGGAACAAACATGCAGCTAGCAAAGTTCTAGCTGCGTGTTTGAAAAAAAAAATGCAAATCGGCCCACCAGGGCCTGAGGAATCCTCTGCGGCGGCTTACTGGCAAGGAGGTTAAAAAAGTATTTTCAGGATATCACTGTCATGAGTCTAAAAATTGAGACCACAGTCATTATTTCAGAACAGTAATGTATTTATGCTATTTTAAGGCGAGAATGCAAACAGACTGTGGGTATGCTTTAAGCAAGGGGGCTGCACACTTGGGTTAAAAGGGCTTTCCGAACTGAATTAATCTGCATGGGTCTGCCCACTGCCATCACGCGCTCAATGATAGCTTTGCATCTTGTAATAACCTACAGCACAGTCTTTAAGACCCTCTTGTTCTACTACACAAAAACTTGTGGCTGTAGCTCACCACTATGACATAAGTGAGTACTCTGTATAAGAGAAATAACTAACTTTTTAGCTTTATTTTGGCTTTGAATGTAAAAATATTTTTATTGCATATTAATTAGAGCCCTGCTGCATAATTTGCTTCGAAAATTAAATTACACCTGGACAATAATATATTTGATGTTTTTTTTATTTGCTATCAGATTAAATGTTAGATAAACATTGAAATTAATGAAAATCGAACTAAAACCACAACATTCTTGATTGTATTTTTTTGGGGGGGAGGGGGGAGCATTGGCCAGGAAGGCCTGTTTTTTGTTTGAGCAATGGCATCGGGAGTGAGGCTGGGGTACATGAGCAACATTCTCATTGTTACTACATTTTTTACTGCATTTGGCAGCACTTGGGATCAATATTAGACAAGGTTTATGCTGAAATTTTGTCTAATATCTAGTAGTGCAATGTGGTGAAACAAGTAGGTGATTGATATCAAGTAGATATTATGTATCTTCTTCACTTCTGCTACTGCTAGCATTAGTGCATAGGGTACTGCTACTTTACTATAGTCCACTAGTAACTTTGCATTTTGTTGATTCCTGGTTATGTTTTTAGTTGTGCAGACACATTTTCCTGAGGATGTGTTCAGCATAGCATGGAGAATATTGAACTTTTTACATCAGACTGCATTCTGTGCTGATGACAAACATGAATTTTGATATTGTTTCTTAATATTATGGACGTGTATTGTGCTTTAGCTACTATTTTTTAAAAACTTACTGTGTAAATTACATTTCTGAAATATTTCTGGGAAAAAAAAATAAAACAGGCAAACAGACACCTAACCTTTCCATTCGCTGGGTTGTATCAAAATGTATGCTGCTTATTTTTAGAAGGGAAAAATAATAGCACAGATATTGATTACAAGTTTAGCTTGAAGAAGCATCCAATTGTTCTTAAATCTTGATAAAGTGGCACACAGTTGAACCCATTGTTTTTCAAAATAGTGCAGTGCTTTGTATCTTTTGGATCAATATCTATGCACTTAATGCTACCAAATATGTTCAAATTTTTTTCTTGGGGTTTTAACACATTCAGCTATAGAGGTGTTATTATTATTTAGAATCTGTGTGGATATGCCCCACGTATAGGAATACATAGGCAGAGCACAATCAGTTAAACAAAATTTTCTTTCATTGAAACACAGCTAAATTAATTTCATCATGACACTGTGAAAAAATAAATAAATTATTATAAATTAAAAAATAATAAAAAGTGGGGTTCAGCGAGTTTGGTTAACAAAGCCGGATTAAAAAAAAAAAAATCTTTCCTTCCTTATCCGCCCAAATACCAAATTATAGTTCTGTTATAAAAAGGACCAAGAGGACCCACAGCTGCTGTTGATATTTTACATACAATTTGTAGAGGTTTTTTTAAGTTCTTCTCTGGAATTGGAATATTACATATAATGAAGATATGAGAGACACATAATAATTTTTTCTACTATCACGACACTTTTATGTTCTAAGATTTTAAAATAAAATTCCAGGTTATCTCTGTGGGCGGAGTTAGGAGGACGCACGCTGTACAACTACTGAGCAAATACCTGCTGGGATACGTGAGAGGTGATCGGAACCAGAGCAGATGCGGTATTGTTATATGCACAGTTACAAGTTTACTTGTGTACGCAGTTTTAACTTGGGCCCATTTGGAAGCTTATTAAAATGGTTTTACACAATGGAAGCTATCTGGCTTTTTAATAGATATTGAAGACAATGTGGATTTTGATATGCAAATTTGAAAGAAGCTATCTGTTGAGCAGGGGCTGAAAGCGGGGTGTGCTAATCCCCTCATCCATGGTGGCAGTTCTTTCCTCACACAGTGGGCTCGATTCACTAAGGCGTGATAACTGTTATCGCAGCAGTTATCACGCAATCTGCTGCACGCAAAGGTTTTCACGCGCATATCGTTACTTCGCGTGATAAGCAAAGGTTTGCGTGCGATCACGTGCACGTTTCACGTGAAAATGCGCACATGATCGCACATAAACCTTCGTTTATCACACAAAGTAATGCTGTTTACGCACGGCAGATCGCATGATAACTGCTATGATAGCAGTTATCACACTTTAGTGAATTGAGCCCTGTGTGTGATATGCACAAGGGTGTACTGTGGAGGCATTACTAACTATGAGAGTGCCCCTCTTGCTGTGCTTTTGCTTTTAAGGTCATACAGTTTGGATTGCCTGTGTATGGACTTCTGGCGTGGCTAACCTGTTTGAATATTATCTTTGTTTATTGGCTTATAAGGAAGTAAGTGTATATTTTACTGTTACTTTTTCAGCAATCATATTGTAGGTACCAGAGTCCATCAGTCTCTGTCACTACACAGCCCCACAGTCACCCCACAGGTGTTCTCAGTCTGTTCTCTTTCTGGACATGGGATCTTCTAATTATGTTTTAACAAAAAACTAACAGTTTTCCAGTGCTGTTGTTTAAATAATTACACAAAATATTTGTTCCTCAAGTGATATCAATTAACTAATTTTCAAACATTTATTTTTTGTATTGCACTATAATGATATATGCCATCCCCATCACCTTAAGCGCAGGATCCTGGCAGCAAGCCTCTCACCTAGGATCGTTAAGTATGAAAAACGTGTTTGTAGCTTAGTGTAGGTGTGAGAATTGTAGCATAGTGTAGGTAGTGTGAGTATTGTAGCTTAGTGAAGGTAGTGTGAGCATTGTAGCTTGGTGTAGGTAGTGGGGGGAATTGTAGCTTAGTGTAGGTAGTGTAAGCAGTGTAGGTTTTAGGGGCATCAGGGGTTAGTATAGTGTGGCTGGTGGGGCAGCAAGGGTTAATGTAAGGTAGTTAGTTTAGCTAGGGAGCAGCAGGGGTTAGTATAGCTTGGCAGTGTAGCTTAGGTAGAGAAAGTTTTGGGGAAAAAGTCCATAAGACGCTCGTGGACCATAGACGCCCCAGGTTTAGTATATATTTTTTTCCAATTTTTTTGCCCTCTAAACCTAGGTGCGTCTTATAGTCCGGAGCGTCTTATAGTCCAAAAAATACGGTACTGAAGACTGTTAGGGTCATTACCATACAGTAAGGACTACTTAGAGTCAGTCACCACTTATGTACCCCACCAGGAGCATTTGTCCATTTCCTATTTGGTTTCTCTTAGGTGTATTTGGTCACATATATGTATGCATACATATTTAGATTGGAAAGAGAAAACTGTATTGTTATAGACTTATAGAGAGTGAGATAAAGAAAAAAGGTCTGGGGAAGGATTGTGAATTGTGTATTTGCTGTGTGATGTGCTATGATTTTCTTACAGCTGCAAGAATTTTAGGCAAGGTCCAAGTGTAGTAGTCTCTATCGTTATTTCAGGAAGTAACCTTTTTCTTTTCAGGTGCGAGATCTTCAAGCAAGAAACAAGAAGTGTTTAACTCTGTATCTGTTGATTATTTTACTTCATTAATTCAGTGATCTCTATTGTAAGGGTGGTCTTGACAGTGATGGTTTTAATTGGGGGTTTGTGTGCTCTTTATGTCGGAAGGTCTGCATGTCAGCGGACATTATTTCATTGTTTGCCAAATAAAAAGAATTTTTCACCAATTTATCCTCCTGGTCCGTCACTGTCCTTCCGCTTTAAGAGTTGTAAGGGAACTCACTCTTTGTGATAGTAATGGATTGGTCTGATATGTCTGATATACACACACATATATGTATATATATATATATGTGTGTGTATATACAAATATATATGTGTATATATATATATATATATGTATATATATATATATATGTCTCTGAATATCTGAATAAGGCGGGTATACTGTGGTGAGATATCAGGTGTCAGGAGATGCCCAGAATGTTTGCACCTGGTCTGTCTGCTCAACAACACCATGTACTCTATGCAATTCATGTTTTCTACTAAGTTTTCTCCTAGGAGATCAATATTCATCTTCAAGTTAAATTAACTTTCTAGCACTTTGCAATGAAAAAAGTACCAAAAAGTAGGCGAAGAAGTACTATCAGAATTATTTTGAGTATTTTTTTGCTGGGGGTGTAAAAGGCATTTTATTTACAAGCTATAAAAATATCACCTAGGAGAAAAAGTGAATTGCATTTGACCCCATATGGTTATTGTAACATGTTTCACCAGGGGATAGCCTTATCCGTCAAGAAGCTTTCTTAATGTATCCATTCTGTCTGTTTTGACTGAATTAGGTGTGGGCTTTCTAGCTCCTCCAGTAATCACCAACTCCATTTCCATTCACCCACTACCCCAACAAACAGGAGCGTAAGGGCCACAGGTATGACATAAAAACGTAAAAAGCTTTGCAAAAAAAGATAAAGCCTGGAAGAAGCAAATCAAATTAGGACAGGCCTCCTGATACCTCCTGTGGCTAAATATGAAACACATAAGGTGATGGATGTCTTTGAGTTGCCATGCCAAGTGGCAACTAAAAAACCTAAAGGATTAAGAGAGTTGTTGTAAAGAGGAGTAGCCCAAAATCCCTTCTGAGATGTATGCAAACCAGGTGACCAACTATAAGGAACACCTTTCCGCTGTGCTTGCAAAAAATGTTTCATCACCAAGTACTAAGTCATGTATTGATTGGGGAATGAGAATAACATATATATGATTATTATTATATTATAATATAGTGAATATAAGCAAGGGATTGTGAAATATATTTTAGGATAAAATAGTAAAATAGCGCTATTCGTGCTACTGACAAGCTACTGGTAAGACTATTACTATTTCTATTTTACTATTTTATCCTAAAATATATTTCACAATCCCTTGCTTATATTCACTATACCCTGCCGCACTATTACAACTTTTATGCAATTGACTTTTATGCAATGCATTTTTATTAATCTGTGCCGTATACTGCTGCACACTACGATTATTTTTTCTGCGGTCACTCAGTTTGTGCTGCCACACTTCAGCACTTTATTAGCAATATTTTGCAGTACATAGTTAGCACTCTGCACTTTCTTGCCTCCTGCATAAAATTGAATTTTTCTACAGGATTCACTGACCTTTTTGTGGATTTTATACCACTAAGGTCTGCCAACCTTGTCTCAATTGTGCAACCTCATATCCAGTGTTTATATTGTGAAAATGTTGCATACAATTTGCATGATACTACATACTTTTATGCAATGTATTTTTACTTATATCTGCCCTATACTGCTGCACTTTACGATTATTTTTCTGCGGTCACTCATTTTGTGCTGCTACACTACTGCACCTTATTATTAGCAATATTTTGCACTACATAGTTAGCACTCTGCACTTTCTTGCCTCCTATACAAAATTGAGTTTGTCCTTAGGCAACAAGATGCAATGACTTTTTTGTGGATTTTATGAGGCTAGGGTCTGTAGTCCTTGTTCTAGTTGTGCAACCTTGTATCCACTGTTTATATTGTGAAAATGTTGCATACAATTTGCATGATACTACATACTTTTATGCAATGCATTTTTACTTATACTTGCCCTATACTGCTGCACTTTACAATTAATTGTATCTGCGGTCACGCATTTTGTGCTGCTACACTACGGCACCTTATTAATAGCAATGTTTTGCACTACATAGTTAGCACTCTGCACTTTCTTGCCTTCTACATTAAATTGAATTATTCCTTAGGCTACAAGATGCACTGACTTTTTTGTGGATTTTATGATGCTAGGGTCTATCAACCTTGTTTTAATTGTGCAACCTTATATCCAGTGTTTATATTGTGAAAATGTTGCATACAATTTGCATGATACTACATACTTAAAGGGAAGGTTCAGGGTAACCTTTAAAAAAATAAAAATCCATATCCACTTACCTGGGGCTTCCTCCAGCCCGTGGCAGGCAGGAGGTGCCCTCGCCGCCGCTCCAGAGGCTTCCGGTCGTCTTCGGTGGCCGACCCGACCTGGCCAGGCCGGCTGCCAGGTCGGGCTCTTCTGCGCTCCAAGGACGGGCTCTTGCGTCCCACGCGGGCGCGCTGACGTCATCGGACGTCCTCCGGGCTGTACTGCATGTAGTCCGATGACGTCAGCGCGCCCGCGTGGGACGCAGAAGAGCCCGTCCTTGAAGCGCAGAAGAGCCCGACCTGGCAGCCGGCCTGGCCAGGTCGGGTCGGCCACCGAAGACGACCGGAAGCCTCTGGAGCGGCGGCGAGGGCACCTCCTGCCTGCCACGGGCTGGAGGAAGCCCCAGGTAAGTGGATATGGATTTTTATTTTTTTAAAGGTTTCCCTGAACCTTCCCTTTAATTTTACGTGGCTCGCTACAGCAACGTCTTTTGTCTTTGTCCACAGTTTGTCCCCTATTGCCTTATTGCCTGATGAAGTGGGCTGTGCCTGCGAAACGCGTTGCATCTTTTGGGGTACCAATAATACATTTATTTGTTTAATTCAGACAGTATTTTGAGTCTGCTTTCCGGAGGTAAGTCCACGACTGCCTCCCAGCAAATTTTAAAATTTGTATTACCTTTTATCCTGCTGGCACCTCTGTTCTCTTACAATAATACTGTGTCCACCCCTGGTGGAGGGGTGACCTACCCCTACTTTCCTGATCTACAGAGAGCGACATCTTAATCCTGAGTGAGGACAGGTCTAATCTCCTCACCTGCATCTACAGTGGTTGCCTAAGAGGTAACCCATGTTTGTGAGTATATTCATCTCACACTTACATTTATCCACGGTTTCCAATACATACTACACTATATTGGGCTCTCGTGTTACTTATTTATCTCTGAGATCTGACATTTCCTGACCACAGACACTGCCAAACTCCATGTCCATGTTCTCATCATCTTCCGCCTGGACTACTGCAACACCCTCCTGCCAGGCCTTTCTCAAAACCGCATGGCCCCCTACAATCCATCATGAATGCAGCAGCCAGACTAATTTACTCTTCCCACCGCTCTGTCTCCCCAACTCCCCTATGCAAAATTGCGAATCCCTTCACCTTCATGGCTTCCAATTTGCTTCAGAATCAGCTTCAATAACCTATGTTTGGCCTACAAATCTATACACAAGTCCTGCCCAACCTACATCTCTGATCTGGTCAGCAGATACACACCTGGCCACCCACTTCGCTCCTCCAACAACCTCCTCCTAACCACCCCACACATCTCGCACTCGCATGCACGACTACAGGACTTCACCAGAGCTGCCCCAATCTTGTGGAACTCTCTCCCACTGTCCCTCCTTCAACACCTTCAAAAAAGCACTCAAAACTCACTTCTTCAAGGAGGCCTACCTAACCTCAATGCTGCCCTAGCTCTCTCTGCCGAGAACTTCTTGCTGTATCCCCCCTTTTGTGTCACCAACCCTTCCTCTAGATTGTAAGCCTTTGCAGGGCCCTCTTCCTTGTGTATCATACTTAATTATACACCCTACCCAGAAAATGTGAACTTGTATTATTAGCACTAGGGATGGTCGGAAACGTCGATCTCCAATTTCGCAGAAATTCCGATTTCGCCAATGCCGATTACACGGTTTTCTGATCGAATTCCGATTTCCAAGTTTGGATTTCCGAGTAGTGGGTTTTTTTGGGTTATTTTTGCATTCTCTGATTGGCCAAGTACTTCCAAGTTAACTCTGCATTCTTTGATTGGTCCAATACTTCAGAGTTCTGTGATTGGGCTAAAATTACTGAGTTGTGGTAATGCAGTATTTCTACAGAAATCCAATTTCCGAGTTCAGATTTCCGATTTCCGAGTAGTTTTTTTGTATTCTCTGACTCTGGCCAATTTGGCCAAATACTTCCGAGTTTTTTCTGCATTCTCTGATTGGTCCATTTTGAGTTCTGTGATTGGGCCAAAATTACTGAATTGCAGTAATGTAAGATTTCCGCAGAAATCCGATTTCCGAGTTCCGATCGGAAATTCGGATTTCCGATCGGAAATTCGAAAATTTCAATTCTGCAAAATACGAATGTGCATCCCTAATTAGCACTAACACTTCAGTGCATGATCTGGCATTGTATTACCACCTGTATTATGTTGTACATCTTATTGCTTATTATGTGTATTGTTGTATCTATTGTCTATTACCTGTATTGTGCTGTTGGTCACCCCTGTTATCATTTTCTGTAATCCTATGTATTGTACAGTGCTGCATAATATGTTGGCGCTATATAAATCCAATAAATAACAATTGTGTGTGCTGTGCATTAGAGCAGTGCTTTAACAATAGAGGCATGGAAGCAGTGCAGGTGGGCAATGTGGGCCTTGGTTTTCTGCTGTGTGCTTCTGCACCACGGCACTGCTGCCTCGCTCCACTAGGAGATCCATTGCTCTCCACCACTGTATAGAACTACAAAACTCCTCACCACTTACCCTACACTTGCCTTGCTACTTCATCCTGGCACCATCGCTCCCCATTCCTCCATGCCAGCTTCTGCTGAACCGCCAAACCCACCAAAGCCACAGCTCTCCTCTGCATCTGACTAGTAATAGAGAACTCTGGAGCCTTTCATAGCTTCTGCTGGGAGGTGGACCAGTGAGAATCCTCCTAGGGATTGTTAGGAGGTAATTAGTTAAGGAATTGGATGGATCCCAAGGTTTCTTAGCTGATTATCCAAATTCTAAAATCTATGTCTTAGGCATAGATTATGGCCTGTACACACTGCTGTGCTTGCGCTGCGTTTTTAAAATCACATGCGATTTTTAAATCGCAAAGCCTTCATGAAAATAGAAAAATTGCTCTGCACCAGTGTGTACAGGTCTTTGTGATTTTCATGATTTTTCAAAAGACCTTGCGATTAAAAAACACATGCAATTTTAAAAGCGCAGCGCAAACACAGCAGTGTGCACAGGCCCTAAGTGCTGTGATATTTATTCTCAACTAATGGCTTGGGCTGCTACACCTTATGTTTCTATGTTTTTATGTTCCTATGTTAGTAACACACTCTGTGCTGCACTCAGGGTAAAGGTAAGAAAACCGCATATCCCCACATGCACAAGGAAGTATAAATATAGATACTATGCTGTATGTATGCTTTAACCTCTTCACCACTGAGGAGTTTCCCTCTTTATGGACCAGTGCAATTTTCCCCTTTCAGCGCTCCTTCCATTCATTCACCAATAACTTTATCACTACTTATCACAACAAAATGATCTTTATCTTGTGTTTTTTTTCACCACCAATTCGGCTTTTTGGGTGGTACGTTGTTGCTATGAATTATTTTATTCTAAATGCATTTTAATGGGAATAATAAGAAAAATATTGAAAAAAATTATAGTTTTAAAATAAAACATGCTACTGTGGATAAAACCCACACATTTCATTTGCCCATTTGTCGCAGTCATTAAAACATTTAAAATATGTCCCTAGTACAGTGTATGGTGACAATATTTTATTTGGAAATCAAGGTGTATTTTTCAGTTTTGCGTCCTTCACTAATTACAAGAGTAGTATAACCTCATGACTTACCTATTAAAAAGTTAAATCCCGAAGGAAACTATTTATGTATTTTTTTTATGTCATTTTTTTTATATATGATTTTTTAATTTTTTTTTTATTCTTTGGTAGCTATGAGAGAGTGGGGGCGGAGCAGGAAAAAAGGGTGCAGAAGCCCTTTTGGAACAAAATTTGCCGCCATTGGAACATATTATAAAAGATGCTATAGCAGCAAAAAAAGAGGAAATTTTGGCACACAGCGGCGGCCGCTAATGGGCACCAAAATTTACCTTCTTTGCTGCAAATTGCGGCCTTTTTATAATGGCCACAATATGTAGCAAACAAGATCAATTTTGGTGCCCAATTAGTGGTAGTGATTTGAAATATCGTCGCTGGGGCTTGCAGAAATACTAATAGCGGCACTGCATTTCCACAATGCTATGCTGCTATTATGCAATGCAATGCCGCTATTTGCATTTTCACAAGCCCCAGCGCCCAGAATTATTTCACACCACTACCGCTAATGACGCATCTCCAGGCACCATAATTTACCTTGATTACCGCACATAGTGGCTTTGTGGTTGAGGAGGAGGAAAGCTTTAGGAGAGGTGTAGGTTTGGGGACCACCAGGGGGTTAGGGTAAGGCACCACTAGGGAGGGTCTTAAGGTTAGGCATCACTGGGGGGGGCTTAGGCAGCACTGGGGTGGTCTTAAGGTTAGGAACCATCAGGCGGAAGTCTTAGGGTTAGGCATCAGTAGAGGGAGGGTTCTGTGTGAATGTAGGGTTAGGTTTAGCCATAGTAGCCATACTAGCAGAATTCAATAGTAGAATATCGCTAATCTTAGCAATATTTTTCTAGCGACCAACCCCTATGCCCTTTTTTTCAGGTGCCTTTTTTACATGTATGCGAGTAGGGGAGGTAAGGAGTCAATTTTAATGGGAAATTCACACATTTTTATTTTATATAGTGTATGTGGGGTGTAATTTTACTATTCGGCCACTAGATCCCCCCGCCCTCCCATTTATTCCTGTGTACTGTGAACAGTACACAGGAAGTTTAGTGTTGGTGCTAACACTTTTGCTTTTTATCAATGACCACTGACATCTCATTGATGCCGGTAATCATTGTTCACAGCAATAACGGTGTTCCTATTCACTGATCAGAGTACTACCACACTGCCATGGAGGGAGGTCGTGAGATCGCGCAACTGTGCTCGCCGCACATTAGAAACTGAAGATGAATAACTACTTCCCTGGAATGGGAACAGCCTTCCATTGGGATGTAGATATACTGCGACAAAGGTGGCTAGTGGTTAAGTTAACCAACATTGGATAAGTGGGATACAAATCGTACAGCGTTATTCAGCTCCATATTTAACATACAAATGGCAGCTCTTAAGTTATTTGTTCTCATATAAAGATTAACAAAGAGGATCTACAAAATAGTTCAGAGACAGATATCTATCCTCGTGTATTTAGCCCTAATCCTGAACACACAGAATTTCTGCCAGTGCTACTCCGGCAAAAATAACTTGGGTGATGTCTCAGTAAGTGATCACATTTTTTTTTTTTTTAAAGGAAATCTGTACTCCCAGAACTATAAAGGATGCCAATGCTGATTTCTTTACAAAATGCTGCTTGGCTTGAGTAGTTACTGAATGATAACTTGGAACAAGCACACAGCCAACCAAACAGCACTACTGCTACATGCTGGCACTTTATAAATAAAAGTCTAAAATAATAGAATGAAATTTGTATTTATTGAAAGCAACTAAACAATGGCAGCCACTATAATTCCCTTACTAACATCCTTTTAGGGTGGGAACAAACTAAATCCTTTCTTTAATAAACCTGCATAATTTACTTGATAAATCCTACATCACTAATGCATTTGACTAATATATTTTGTTTAAAATTTTGACAAATAACGGAATGCAGAGTTATATATTTATATAATTTTTCATTAATATATTTATGATAATATGTTTTCTGAGTCTATCATACTTCTTTGAACTACTATAAGGAAGCATAAGCAGGTATGGGAGCTGGCATAGGAATGGTGTGACAGACCACTATTTGCTCAAGGGAACTCCAGGGACCAGCCAATCCATGCAAGAAAAATAGCTATGGTTAGAAAAGTCTCGCAAAGATTAATCTCCGCTGTGATACAGATTTAGAGTGTTAGGTGAAAAGATAAATGTATAAAATGCTGTGTCAAAACCCGTGGTGCGGCCCACACGGTAATTCAGGGTCAGTAATTGAACTTCAGTCTAATTATCCTGGGGAGATAATATTAACTTATAGAAGAGTGTGAAAGAGAGAGTCCATAATTCATCACTCGATGGGGATGCTCATTGCATTGTGTTATTGAAATATGATGGCTCCATTTTCATCCTGTCATAATGACAACCGATGTGCTTATTTTCATTTTCTGTGCCTCCGGGAGATGATAAAATAGTAAGCAAACATTCTTTCTGGTGGAAAAGCAGCAGTTATCACATTCATTCCAGCTCTGTGAAAGCACTTGTTCTGTATGAAACAGTTCTCTAGATCAAGCACACTCAGCTGTTCCTCAAAACAGTTCTTGTCAAATAAATCATATATTTTCTATGTGCAAATTATGGCTGGTTTGTAATTTATTTTAAGTATGTCAGAATCACATGACTAAGGGACAGGAATGAAAAAAATCTCAATACTTGCACATAACTAATTAACTCATACAAATTGTAAATAGATCTCGAAACCTGTTTGCAATTAATATCACTGAGTTTTCTACTCTGACTACAGATAAGCATGTTCATAATTTTCACTTCAGTGCTCATTAGAGATAATCCTGAAGAATTTGTGGCAAAGCACATAAATCTTATCTACCAACCCTGTAAGGACCTACTTTCTGCTTGTGATGATGAACTAGTAAAGGGTTCTTAAAAAAACATGAAAAGAGGTTTAACATTTAATGGAAATAAAGAAACATTTTTAAAAATAACAATAACTAATAGGACATTTTTTTGAAATCTTAACTGAAAATAGCAAAACAACATTTTCCACAGAGTTAACAGAGAAAACACCTATCCTGCTCTCTGTTTCATTCTTCACTGCTCAGTCTGCTTCTAATCAGCCCTGATAAAACCCCTGACTGAGCATTCAGTCTGGCTTTGCTCAGGAATCATTATAGCTGAGTCATTATAGCAGAGCCAGAAGGGGGCAGGCTTGGGCTTGAAAAGACACCAGCTATAATGATTCCTGAGCAAAGCCAGACTGAATGCTCAGTCAGGAATTTTATCAGGGCTGATTAGAAGCAGGCTGAGCAGTGAAGAATGAAACAGAGAGCAGGGTAGGAGTTTTCTCTAATGTTCCCACTGATGTACATAGTAGAATACATTCGTCTCTGGTTCACTTTAAGGCATGCCAATACAGAAACTAGGAAATAAGAATGTTTAGAAGGCAACTGCTGAAAGTACAATGCAGCCATTCAAGATCAATTACTCCTGTGAATACATTTGCCTTACTCCTCAAAGGAAGAAAAATTGTAGTAATAAGACAGGCAGATAAGGGGGTAGGATTGTGATTCAAGATCATGAAACATATAAAAAGGAGGGATCAAGATTATTATCAGATTTGAATACTTATACACTCTTGCCAAAAGTTCCCACCCCCATCTATAGACAAGAATTATGTGAATTGGTAGATCAGGCTCCCAGAATTGGAATTCTAAATGAAGATGAGAAAAGATTCTTGGTACCACTCCATCCCTCCATACCATACTTTTATCATATACCCAAGGTACATAAAAATCCCTTGCAGCCACCTAGGAGGCCTATAGTGGCAGGGATGGAGGGTCTTCTAGCTAATGTGTCATCATATGTAGACTTTTTTCTACAACCACTGGTTCTAAATACGGAGGCCTATACTTGAGATTCTTTACGTGTGTTAGAAATTCTCGCCAAATATTAGTGGGGAAAAATATATATTTGGGCCTCACTTGAAATTACATCCCTACATACCTGTATCCCACATTAGAAAGGACTAGAGGCCATTTATTATTTAATGTAAGAGGGTTCTTTTTCAACTGAGCAGGCACAGTTTATTATAGATCTTACCAGGTTTGCATTGTCACATAACTATTTTTCATTCATGGAGCAAATTTATTTACAGATTTGCAGAATGTCGATAAGTGTAGGTTTTGCTTCATGTTTCTTAAATTTGTATATGGCATATTGGGAGCGTCAATAGATATGGGCAACTAATCAATTTGCTAAACATTTGATTCTGTACACAAGGTTTATTGATGATATTCTGATAATCTGGGATGGTAGTGGTGAGCCATTCCAGGAGTTTGTCACTTACTGTAATACAAACAATTTTGGACTTTAATTTACATATGTAACTTCAAATGAAAGCAAAGTATTTTTAGATTTAGACCTAGGTCTAAATCTAAAAATACTTTGCTTTCATTTGAAGTTAAAGTGTGCCAATCCTGAGGTTGCCATTGGCTCTAAAACACACTTTAAACCAACAGCAACAAGCTCCCCTGGAGACAATTTTGTAGATTAACCACTTCCCGACCGCCTAACGCACAGGGGCGGCCGGGAAGTGGAGCCCGCAAGGACCAGCTCACCCACAGAGGCGGCAGTCCTTTTAGGGGCATGGGCAGAGCGATCGCGTCATCCGTCGGCGCCTGTCGCCGCTCACCCGCCGCAACATCCCGCCGGCCATACGGAAGCGCCGGCGGGATGTTAACCCTCCGATCGCCGCATACAAAGTGTATAATACTCTTTGTAATGTTTACAAAGTGTATTATACAGGCTGCCTCCTGCCCTGGTGGTCCCAGTGTCCGAGGGACCACCAGGGCAGGCTGCAGCCACCCTAGTCTGCACCCAAGCACACTGATCTCCCCCCCCCTGCCCCCTGATCACCCACAGAACCCCTCAGACCCCCTCCTGCCCACCCCCCAGACCCCTGTTTACATCCAATCACCCCCCTAATCACCCATCAATT
This sequence comes from Hyperolius riggenbachi, assembly GCF_040937935.1. Classification (NCBI taxonomy): domain Eukaryota; kingdom Metazoa; phylum Chordata; class Amphibia; order Anura; family Hyperoliidae; genus Hyperolius; species Hyperolius riggenbachi. The sequence continues at coordinate 210,108,336 of NC_090650.1, read as the reverse complement.
ACTCCCTGTCACTATCTGTCAACGCTATTTTTTAACCCTAAACTGCCCCCTGGGGACTCCTGATCACCCCCCACCCCTCAGATTCTCCACAGAACCCCCCCCCCCCCTGTGTACTGTATACCTCTATCCCCCTGATCACCTGTAAATCACCTGTCAATCACCTGTCAATCACCCATCAATCACCCATCAATCAGCCCCTGTCACTGCCACCCATCAATCAGCCCCTAATCTGCCCCCTGCGGGCAATCTGATCACCCACCCACACCAATAGATTGCACGCAGATCCGTCATCAGATCACCTCCCAAGTGCAGTGTTTACATCTGTTCTCTACCCTAAACACCCACTAATTACCCATCAATCACCCATCAATCACCCCCTATCACCACCTGTCACTGTTACCCATCAGATCAGACCCTAATCTGCCCCTTGCGGGCACCCAATCACCCGCCTAAATGCTCAGATTGCCCTCAGACCCCCCCTTATCAATTCGCCAGGGCATTAGTTACATCTGTTCTTCCCTGTAATAACCCACTGATCACCTGTCAATCACCCATCAATCACCCCCTGTCACTGCCACCCATCAATCACCCCCTGGCACTGCCATCTATCAATCAGCCCCTAACCTGCCCCTTGCGGGCAATCTGATCACCCACCCACACCAATAGATCGCCCGCAGATCCGACGTCAGATCACTTCCCAAGTGCATTGTTTACATCTGTTCTCTCCTCCAAACACCCACTAATTACACATCAATCACCCCCTGTCACTGCTATCCATCAGATTAGACCCCTATCTGCCCCTAAGGCACTCAATCACCCGCCCACACCCTCAGAACCAGGGCCGGGCCGAGGCATAGGCTGGAGAGGCTCCAGCCTCAGGGCGCAGTGTAAGAGGGGGCGCAGAATTCATACACCTGTCATTCCTAATTGTGTTTGAAGCAGAAAGAAATAAGAAAAGGGGATGCATGGCAGTGACTGCAAGCCAGATAACTAGATATTAAGGTGTTGGGGAGGTTGTGGGCCCTGTGGCACCTCTTAGTCTAATAGCAATCAGTGTGCGACGGCTGGAGTGGGAGGGATGGAGGGGTGCACTTTGGTGTCTCAGCCTTGGGTGCTGGAGGACCTTGTCCCGGCTCTGCTCAGAACGCATTGCTTGCATCTATTCCCCCCTCTAATCACACCTTGAGAAACCCATCAATCACCTCCTGTCACCCCCTAGCACACCTACCCATCAGATCAGGCCCTAATTTGCCCCGTGTGGGCTCCTGATCACTCGGCCAAACCCTCAGATCCCCTCAGACCCCCTTCCTATCACCTCCCCAGTGCATTGATTGCATCTATTTTCCCCTCTAACCACCCCCTGAGACACCCATCAATCACCTCCTGTCACCCCCCTAGCACTCCTATCCATCAGATCAGGCCCAATACAACCCTGTCATCTAAAAGGCCACCCTGCTTATGACCGGTTCCACAAAATTCGCCCCCCATACACCACCTGTCATCAAAATTTGCAGATGCTTATAACCCTGAACAGTCATTTTGAGACATTTGGTTTCCAGACTACTCATGGTTTTGGGCCCGTAAAATGCCAGGGTGGTATAAGAACCCCACAAGTGACCCCATTTTAGAAAAAAGACACCCCAATGTATTCTGTTAGGTGTATGACGAGTTCATAGAAGATTTTATTTTTTGTCAAAAGTTAGCGGAAATTGATTTTTATTGTTTTTTTTTTCACAAAGTGTCATTTTTCACTAACTTGTGACAAAAAAATAAAATCTTCTATGAACTCGCCATACACCTAACGGAATACCTTGGGGTGTCTTCTTTCTAAAATGGGGTCACTTGTGGGGTTCCTATACTGCCCTTGCATTTTAGGGACCCTAAACCGTGAGGAGTAGTCTAGAAAACAAATGCCTCAAAATGACCTGTGAATAGGACGTTGGGCCCCTTAGCGCACCTAGGCTGCAAAAAAGTGTCACACATGTGGTATCGCCGTACTCAGGAGAAGTAGTATAATGTGTTTTGTGGTGTATTTTTACACATACCCATGCTGGGTGGGAGAAATATCTCTGTAAATGGACAATTGTGTGTAAAAAAAATCAAACAATTGTCATTTACAGAGATATTTCTCCCACCCAGCATGGGTATGTGTAAAAATACACCCCAAAACACATTATACTACTTCTCCTGAGTACGGCGGTACCACATGTGTGGCACTTTTTTACACCCTAAGTACGCTAAGGGGCCCAAAGTCCAATGAGTACCTTTAGGATTTCACAGGTCATTTTGTGACATTTGGTTTCAAGACTACTCCTCACGGTTTAGGGCCCCTAAAATGCCAGGGCAGTATAGGAACCCCACAAATGACCCCATTCTAGAAAGAAGAGACCCAAAGGTATTCCGTTAGGAGTATGGTGAGTTCATAGAAGATTTTATTTTTTGTCACAAGTTAGCGGAAAATGACACTTTGTGAAAAAAAAATAAAATCAATTTCCGCTAACTTGTGACAAAAAAATAATAACTTCTAAGAACTCACCATACTCCTAACGGAATACCTTGGGGTGTGTTCTTTCTAAAATGGGGTCATTAGTGGGGTTCCTATACTGCCCTGGCATTTTAGGGGCCCTAAACCGTGAGGAGTAGTCTTGAAACAAAAATGACCTGTGAAATCCTAAAGGTACTCATTGGACTTTGGGCCCCTTAGCGCAGTTAGGGTGCAAAAAAGTGCCACACATGTGGTATCACCGTACTCGGGAGAAGTAGTATAATGTGTTTTGGGGGGTATTTTTACACATACCCATGCTGGGTGGGAGAAATATCTCTGTAAATGGACAATTGTGTGTAAAAAAAAATCAAACAATTGTCATTTACAGAGATATTTCTCCCACCCAGCATGGGTATGTGTAAATATACACCCCAAAACACATTATACTACTTCTCCTGAGTACGGCGGTACCACATGTGTGGCACTTTTTTACACACTAAGTACGCTAAGGGGCCCAAAGTCCAATGAGTACCTTTAGGATTTCACAGGTCATTTTGCGACATTTGGTTTCAAGACTACTCCTCACGGTTTAGGGCCCCTAAAATGCCAGGGCAGTATAGGAACCCCACAAATGACCCCATTCTAGAAAGAAGAGACCCAAAGGTATTCCGTTAGGAGTATGGTGAGTTCATAGAAGATTTTATTTTTTGTCACAAGTTAGCGGAAAATGACACTTTGTGAAAAAAAAAATAAAATCAATTTCCGCTAACTTGTGACAAAAAAATAATAACTTCTAAGAACTCACCATACTCCTAACGGAATACCTTGGGGTGTGTTCTTTCTAAAATGGGGTCATTAGTGGGGTTCCTATACTGCCCTGGCATTTTAGGGGCCCTAAACCGTGAGGAGTAGTCTTGAAACAAAAATGACCTGTGAAATCCTAAAGGTAATCATTGGACTTTGGGCCCCTTAGCGCAGTTAGGGTGCAAAAAAGTGCCACACATGTGGTATCACCGTACTCGGGAGAAGTAGTATAATGTGTTTTGGGGGGTATTTTTACACATACCCATGCTGGGTGGGAGAAATATCTCTGTAAATGGACAATTGTGTGTAAAAAAAATCAAACAATTGTCATTTACAGAGATATTTCTCCCACCCAGCATGGGTATGTGTAAATATACACCCCAAAACACATTATACTACTTCTCCTGAGTACGGCGGTACCACATGTGTGGCACTTTTTTACACACTAAGTACGCTAAGGGGCCCAAAGTCCAATGAGTACCTTTAGGATTTCACAGGTCATTTTGCGACATTTGGTTTCAAGACTACTCCTCACGGTTTAGGGCCCCTAAAATGCCAGGGCAGTATAGGAACCCCACAAATGACCCCATTCTAGAAAGAAGAGACCCAAAGGTATTCCGTTAGGAGTATGGTGAGTTCATAGAAGATTTTATTTTTTGTCACAAGTTAGCGGAAAATGACACTTTGTGAAAAAAAAAATAAAATCAATTTCCGCTAACTTGTGACAAAAAAATAATAACTTCTAAGAACTCACCATACTCCTAACGGAATACCTTGGGGTGTGTTCTTTCTAAAATGGGGTCATTAGTGGGGTTCCTATACTGCCCTGGCATTTTAGGGGCCCTAAACCGTGAGGAGTAGTCTTGAAACAAAAATGACCTGTGAAATCCTAAAGGTACTCATTGGACTTTGGGCCCCTTAGCGCAGTTAGGGTGCAAAAAAGTGCCACACATGTGGTATCACCGTACTCGGGAGAAGTAGTATAATGTGTTTTGGGGGGTATTTTTACACATACCCATGCTGGGTGGGAGAAATATCTCTGTAAATGGACAATTGTGTGTAAAAAAAATCAAACAATTGTCATTTACAGAGATATTTCTCCCACCCAGCATGGGTATGTGTAAATATACACCCCAAAACACATTATACTACTTCTCCTGAGTACGGCGGTACCACATGTGTGGCACTTTTTTACACACTAAGTACGCTAAGGGGCCCAAAGTCCAATGAGTACCTTTAGGATTTCACAGGTCATTTTGCGACATTTGGTTTCAAGACTACTCCTCACGGTTTAGGGCCCCTAAAATGCCAGGGCAGTATAGGAACCCCACAAATGACCCCATTCTAGAAAGAAGAGACCCAAAGGTATTCCGTTAGGAGTATGGTGAGTTCATAGAAGATTTTATTTTTTGTCACAAGTTAGCGGAAAATGACACTTTGTGAAAAAAAAAAAAAAATCAATTTCCGCTAACTTGTGACAAAAAAATAATAACTTCTAAGAACTCACCATACTCCTAACGGAATACCTTGGGGTGTGTTCTTTCTAAAATGGGGTCATTAGTGGGGTTCCTATACTGCCCTGGCATTTTAGGGGCCCTAAACCGTGAGGAGTAGTCTTGAAACAAAAATGACCTGTGAAATCCTAAAGGTACTCATTGGACTTTGGGCCCCTTAGTGCAGTTAGGGTGCAAAAAAGTGCCACACATGTGGTATCACCGTACTCGGGAGAAGTAGTATAATGTGTTTTGGGGGGTATTTTTACACATACCCATGCTGGGTGGGAGAAATATCTCTGTAAATGGACAATTGTGTGTAAAAAAAATCAAACAATTGTCATTTACAGAGATATTTCTCCCACCCAGCATGGGTATGTGTAAATATACACCCCAAAACACATTATACTACTTCTCCTGAGTACGGCGGTACCACATGTGTGGCACTTTTTTACACACTAAGTACGCTAAGGGGCCCAAAGTCCAATGAGTACCTTTAGGATTTCACAGGTCATTTTGCGACATTTGGTTTCAAGACTACTCCTCACGGTTTAGGGCCCCTAAAATGCCAGGGCAGTATAGGAACCCCACAAATGACCCCATTCTAGAAAGAAGAGACCCAAAGGTATTCCGTTAGGAGTATGGTGAGTTCATAGAAGATTTTATTTTTTGTCACAAGTTAGCGGAAAATGACACTTTGTGAAAAAAAAAATAAAATCAATTTCCGCTAACTTGTGACAAAAAAATAATAACTTCTAAGAACTCACCATACTCCTAACGGAATACCTTGGGGTGTGTTCTTTCTAAAATGGGGTCATTAGTGGGGTTCCTATACTGCCCTGGCATTTTAGGGGCCCTAAACCGTGAGGAGTAGTCTTGAAACAAAAATGACCTGTGAAATCCTAAAGGTAATCATTGGACTTTGGGCCCCTTAGCGCAGTTAGGGTGCAAAAAAGTGCCACACATGTGGTATCACCGTACTCGGGAGAAGTAGTATAATGTGTTTTGGGGGGTATTTTTACACATACCCATGCTGGGTGGGAGAAATATCTCTGTAAATGGACAATTGTGTGTAAAAAAAATCAAACAATTGTCATTTACAGAGATATTTCTCCCACCCAGCATGGGTATGTGTAAATATACACCCCAAAACACATTATACTACTTCTCCTGAGTACGGCGGTACCACATGTGTGGCACTTTTTTACACACTAAGTACGCTAAGGGGCCCAAAGTCCAATGAGTACCTTTAGGATTTCACAGGTCATTTTGCGACATTTGGTTTCAAGACTACTCCTCACGGTTTAGGGCCCCTAAAATGCCAGGGCAGTATAGGAACCCCACAAATGACCCCATTCTAGAAAGAAGAGACCCAAAGGTATTCCGTTAGGAGTATGGTGAGTTCATAGAAGATTTTATTTTTTGTCACAAGTTAGCGGAAAATGACACTTTGTGAAAAAAAAATAAAATCAATTTCCGCTAACTTGTGACAAAAAAATAATAACTTCTAAGAACTCACCATACTCCTAACGGAATACCTTGGGGTGTGTTCTTTCTAAAATGGGGTCATTAGTGGGGTTCCTATACTGCCCTGGCATTTTAGGGGCCCTAAACCGTGAGGAGTAGTCTTGAAACAAAAATGACCTGTGAAATCCTAAAGGTAATCATTGGACTTTGGGCCCCTTAGCGCAGTTAGGGTGCAAAAAAGTGCCACACATGTGGTATCACCGTACTCGGGAGAAGTAGTATAATGTGTTTTGGGGGGTATTTTTACACATACCCATGCTGGGTGGGAGAAATATCTCTGTAAATGGACAATTGTGTGTAAAAAAAATCAAACAATTGTCATTTACAGAGATATTTCTCCCACCCAGCATGGGTATGTGTAAATATACACCCCAAAACACATTATACTACTTCTCCTGAGTACGGCGGTACCACATGTGTGGCACTTTTTTACACACTAAGTACGCTAAGGGGCCCAAAGTCCAATGAGTACCTTTAGGATTTCACAGGTCATTTTGCGACATTTGGTTTCAAGACTACTCCTCACGGTTTAGGGCCCCTAAAATGCCAGGGCAGTATAGGAACCCCACAAATGACCCCATTCTAGAAAGAAGAGACCCAAAGGTATTCCGTTAGGAGTATGGTGAGTTCATAGAAGATTTTATTTTTTGTCACAAGTTAGCGGAAAATGACACTTTGTGAAAAAAAAAAAAAAAATCAATTTCCGCTAACTTGTGACAAAAAAATAATAACTTCTAAGAACTCACCATACTCCTAACGGAATACCTTGGGGTGTGTTCTTTCTAAAATGGGGTCATTAGTGGGGTTCCTATACTGCCCTGGCATTTTAGGGGCCCTAAACCGTGAGGAGTAGTCTTGAAACAAAAATGACCTGTGAAATCCTAAAGGTACTCATTGGACTTTGGGCCCCTTAGCGCAGTTAGGGTGCAAAAAAGTGCCACACATGTGGTATCACCGTACTCGGGAGAAGTAGTATAATGTGTTTTGGGGGGTATTTTTACACATACCCATGCTGGGTGGGAGAAATATCTCTGTAAATGGACAATTGTGTGTAAAAAAAATCAAACAATTGTCATTTACAGAGATATTTCTCCCACCCAGCATGGGTATGTGTAAATATACACCCCAAAACACATTATACTACTTCTCCTGAGTACGGCGGTACCACATGTGTGGCACTTTTTTACACACTAAGTACGCTAAGGGGCCCAAAGTCCAATGAGTACCTTTAGGATTTCACAGGTCATTTTGCGACATTTGGTTTCAAGACTACTCCTCACGGTTTAGGGCCCCTAAAATGCCAGGGCAGTATAGGAACCCCACAAATGACCCCATTCTAGAAAGAAGAGACCAAAAGGTATTCCGTTAGGAGTATGGTGAGTTCATAGAAGATTTTATTTTTTGTCACAAGTTAGCGGAAAATGACACTTTGTGAAAAAAAAAATAAAATCAATTTCCGCTAACTTGTGACAAAAAAATAATAACTTCTAAGAACTCACCATACTCCTAACGGAATACCTTGGGGTGTGTTCTTTCTAAAATGGGGTCATTAGTGGGGTTCCTATACTGCCCTGGCATTTTAGGGGCCCTAAACCGTGAGGAGTAGTCTTGAAACAAAAATGACCTGTGAAATCCTAAAGGTACTCATTGGACTTTGGGCCCCTTAGTGCAGTTAGGGTGCAAAAAAGTGCCACACATGTGGTATCACCGTACTCGGGAGAAGTAGTATAATGTGTTTTGGGGGGTATTTTTACACATACCCATGCTGGGTGGGAGAAATATCTCTGTAAATGGACAATTGTGTGTAAAAAAAATCAAACAATTGTCATTTACAGAGATATTTCTCCCACCCAGCATGGGTATGTGTAAATATACACCCCAAAACACATTATACTACTTCTCCTGAGTACGGCGGTACCACATGTGTGGCACTTTTTTACACACTAAGTACGCTAAGGGGCCCAAAGTCCAATGAGTACCTTTAGGATTTCACAGGTCATTTTGCGACATTTGGTTTCAAGACTACTCCTCACGGTTTAGGGCCCCTAAAATGCCAGGGCAGTATAGGAACCCCACAAATGACCCCATTCTAGAAAGAAGAGACCCAAAGGTATTCCGTTAGGAGTATGGTGAGTTCATAGAAGATTTTATTTTTTGTCACAAGTTAGCGGAAAATGACACTTTGTGAAAAAAAAAAAAAAATCAATTTCCGCTAACTTGTGACAAAAAAATAATAACTTCTAAGAACTCACCATACTCCTAACGGAATACCTTGGGGTGTGTTCTTTCTAAAATGGGGTCATTAGTGGGGTTCCTATACTGCCCTGGCATTTTAGGGGCCCTAAACCGTGAGGAGTAGTCTTGAAACAAAAATGACCTGTGAAATCCTAAAGGTAATCATTGGACTTTGGGCCCCTTAGCGCAGTTAGGGTGCAAAAAAGTGCCACACATGTGGTATCACCGTACTCGGGAGAAGTAGTATAATGTGTTTTGGGGGGTATTTTTACACATACCCATGCTGGGTGGGAGAAATATCTCTGTAAATGGACAATTGTGTGTAAAAAAAATCAAACAATTGTCATTTACAGAGATATTTCTCCCACCCAGCATGGGTATGTGTAAATATACACCCCAAAACACATTATACTACTTCTCCTGAGTACGGCGGTACCACATGTGTGGCACTTTTTTACACACTAAGTACGCTAAGGGGCCCAAAGTCCAATGAGTACCTTTAGGATTTCACAGGTCATTTTGCGACATTTGGTTTCAAGACTACTCCTCACGGTTTAGGGCCCCTAAAATGCCAGGGCAGTATAGGAACCCCACAAATGACCCCATTCTAGAAAGAAGAGACCCAAAGGTATTCCGTTAGGAGTATGGTGAGTTCATAGAAGATTTTATTTTTTGTCACAAGTTAGCGGAAAATGACACTTTGTGAAAAAAAAAATAAAATCAATTTCCGCTAACTTGTGACAAAAAAATAATAACTTCTAAGAACTCACCATACTCCTAACGGAATACCTTGGGGTGTGTTCTTTCTAAAATGGGGTCATTAGTGGGGTTCCTATACTGCCCTGGCATTTTAGGGGCCCTAAACCGTGAGGAGTAGTCTTGAAACAAAAATGACCTGTGAAATCCTAAAGGTACTCATTGGACTTTGGGCCCCTTAGCGCAGTTAGGGTGCAAAAAAGTGCCACACATGTGGTATCACCGTACTCGGGAGAAGTAGTATAATGTGTTTTGGGGGGTATTTTTACACATACCCATGCTGGGTGGGAGAAATATCTCTGTAAATGGACAATTGTGTGTAAAAAAAATCAAACAATTGTCATTTACAGAGATATTTCTCCCACCCAGCATGGGTATGTGTAAATATACACCCCAAAACACATTATACTACTTCTCCTGAGTACGGCGGTACCACATGTGTGGCACTTTTTTACACACTAAGTACGCTAAGGGGCCCAAAGTCCAATGAGTACCTTTAGGATTTCACAGGTCATTTTGCGACATTTGGTTTCAAGACTACTCCTCACGGTTTAGGGCCCCTAAAATGCCAGGGCAGTATAGGAACCCCACAAATGACCCCATTCTAGAAAGAAGAGACCCAAAGGTATTCCGTTAGGAGTATGGTGAGTTCATAGAAGATTTTATTTTTTGTCACAAGTTAGCGGAAAATGACACTTTGTGAAAAAAAAAAAAAATCAATTTCCGCTAACTTGTGACAAAAAAATAATAACTTCTAAGAACTCACCATACTCCTAACGGAATACCTTGGGGTGTGTTCTTTCTAAAATGGGGTCATTAGTGGGGTTCCTATACTGCCCTGGCATTTTAGGGGCCCTAAACCGTGAGGAGTAGTCTTGAAACAAAAATGACCTGTGAAATCCTAAAGGTAATCATTGGACTTTGGGCCCCTTAGCGCAGTTAGGGTGCAAAAAAGTGCCACACATGTGGTATCACCGTACTCGGGAGAAGTAGTATAATGTGTTTTGGGGGGTATTTTTACACATACCCATGCTGGGTGGGAGAAATATCTCTGTAAATGGACAATTGTGTGTAAAAAAAATCAAACAATTGTCATTTACAGAGATATTTCTCCCACCCAGCATGGGTATGTGTAAATATACACCCCAAAACACATTATACTACTTCTCCTGAGTACGGCGGTACCACATGTGTGGCACTTTTTTACACACTAAGTACGCTAATGGGCCCAAAGTCCAATGAGTACCTTTAGGATTTCACAGGTCATTTTGCGACATTTGGTTTCAAGACTACTCCTCACGGTTTAGGGCCCCTAAAATGCCAGGGCAGTATAGGAACCCCACAAATGACCCCATTCTAGAAAGAAGAGACCCAAAGGTATTCCGTTGGGAGTATGGTGAGTTCATAGAAGATTTAATTTTTTGTCACAAGTTAGCGGAAAATGACACTTTGTGAAAAAAAAAATTAAAATCAATTTCCGCTAACTTGTGACAAAAAAATAATAACTTCTAAGAACTCACCATACTCCTAACGGAATACCTTGGGGTGTGTTCTTTCTAAAATGGGGTCATTAGTGGGGTTCCTATACTGCCCTGGCATTTTAGGGGCCCTAAACCGTGAGGAGTAGTCTTGAAACAAAAATGACCTGTGAAATCCTAAAGGTACTCATTGGACTTTGGGCCCCTTAGCGCAGTTAGGGTGCAAAAAAGTGCCACACATGTGGTATCGCCGTACTCAGGAGAAGTAGTATAATGTGTTTTGGGGGGTATTTTTACACATACCCATGCTGGGTGGGAGAAATACCTCTGTAAATGACAATCTTTTGATTTTTTTACACACAATTGTCCATTTACAGAGTTATTTCTCCCACCCAGCATGGGTATGTGTAAAAATACACCCCAAAACACATTGTACTACTTCTCCCGAGTACGGCGATACCACATGTGTGGCACTTTTTTGCACCCTAACTGCGCTAAGGGGCCCAAAGTCCAATGAGTACCTTTAGGATTTCACAGGTCATTTTGAGAAATTTTGTTTCAAGACTACTCCTCACGGTTTAGGGCCCCTAAAATGCCAGGACAGTATAGGAACCCCACAAATGACCCCATTTTAGAAAGAAGACACCCCAAGGTATTCTGTTATTAGTACGGTGAGTTCATAGAAGATTTTATTTTTTGTCACAAGTTAGCGGAAATTGATTTTTATTGTTTTTTTTCACAAAGTGTCATTTTCCGCTAACTTGTGACAAAAAATAAAATCTTCTATGAACTCACCGTACTACTAACGGAATACCTTGGGGTGTCTTCTTTCTAAAATGGGGTCATTAGTGGGGTTCCTATACTGTCCTGGCATTTTAGGGGCCCTAAACCGTGAGGAGTAGTCTTGAAACAAAATTTCTCAAAATGACCTGTGAAATCCTAAAGGTACTCATTGGACTTTGGGCCCCTTAGCGCAGTTAGGGTGCAAAAAAGTGCCACACATGTGGTATCGCCATACTCAGGAGAAATAGTATAATGTGTTTTGGGGTGTATTTTTACACATACCCATGCTGAGTGGGAGAAAGACCTCTGTAAATGGACAATTGTGTGTAAAAAAAAATAAAAAATTGTCATTTACAGAGATATTTCTCCCACCCAGCATGGGTATGTGTAAAAATACACCCCAAAACACATTATACTACTTCTACTGAGTACGGCAATACCACATGTGTGGCACTTTTTTGCAGCCTAACTGCGTTAAGGGGCCCGAAGTCCAATGAGCACCTTTAGGCTTTACAGGGGTGCTTACAAATTAGCACCCCCAAAATGTGAGGACATTAAACACACCCCACAAATGACCCCATTTTGGAAAGTAGACACTTAAAGGTATTCAGAGAGGGGCATGGTGAGTCCGTGGCAGATTTCATTTTTTTTTTTGTCGCAAGTTAGAAGAAATGGAAACTTTTTTTTTTGTCACAAAGTGTCATTTTCCGCTTATTTGTGACAAAAAATAATATCTTCTATGAACTCACTATGCCTTTCAGTGAATACTTTGGGATGTCTTATTTCCAAAATGGGGTCATTTGGGGGGTATTTATACTATCCTGGAATTCTAGCCCCTCATGAAACATGACAGGGGGTCAGAAAAGTCATAGATGCTTGAAAATGGGAAAATTCACTTTTTGCACCATAGTTTGTAAACGCTATAACTTTTACCCAAACCAATAAATATACACTGAATGTTTTTTTTTTTAATCAAAAACATGTTTGTCCACATTTTTCGTGCTGCATGTATACAGAAATTTTACTTTATTTGAAAACTGTCAGCACAGAAAGTTAAAAAAATCAATTTTTTGCCAAAATTCATGTTTTTTGATGAATATAATAAAAAGTAAAAATCGCAGCAGCAATCAAATAGCACCAAAAGAAAGCTTTATTAGTGACAAGAAAAGGAGCCAAAATTCATTTAGGTGGTAGGTTGTATGAGCGAGCAATAAACCGTGAAAGCTGCAGTGGTCTGAATGGAAAAAAAGTGCCTGGTCCTTAAGGGGGGTAAAGCCCACGGTCCTCAAGTGGTTAAGGTGCAACTGCACCTTAGAAATAGATTATGAGCAACAAAGGAGAACTTTGGCTGATACATTTCTAGAAAAGGATTTAAACCATGAAATATCCAAAGTGCAATGGATGAATATAGGACAAAATTGATTTAAAACTAGAAAACGCAATGGCCGATCTGATCCCGCTTTCATTACAACATATACAGAAGAATCTCAAAAAATTAGGAGCATAGAATTGGAGTTGGCCTGTTATGTGTCAAGATCCCTTTCTTAAAAATATTTTACCTAAGAAACCTACCTTAGTTAAAAACAGACAGAGGTGCCTGGCTCTTCTACTGACCACATATGCTATTGCTCCGTTGTTATTGCCTGATGAAGCGGGATCAAACCTGCGAAACGCGTTGCATATTTGGAGTTCATAAATAAAATATATTGACTGTTTACTACAGTCGTTGTGTGTCTACTTGAAAGAAGGTAAGTCCACCACTACCTCCTCTATTTACCAAGAATTTGTTTTTTAAGCTCATTTAGCTTCCTTTTATCCTTTTGGCGCCTCTGTTCTCCTTCATAAACCTACCTTAGTGTTTAAGCAAGCAAGATCTCTGAAAAACCATATTGCTTGCAGTAACATAGGAGATAATATAAAGAGGCCGAGCATGCTGCCTGATGTTATAGGTGACTACAAATGTTATGTCAGTAGGTGTGGGTGTTGTGAGTTTTTGGGCCATAGAGTAAAAAACTTTAAAGATGGGAAGGGTCAAGTCTACAAAATTGAACAATTTATCAACCATGTGGTCTATTGCTTAATTTGTGGATGTCCAAAAGTATATGTCGGGAGAACATGAGACCATTAAGACAAAGGCTTGGAGAGCATAAACAAAATATACTAGATGGTAATGAAAAGCATAGTGTTTCTCGACATTTCAAACAGTTTCATAACAGTTCAGTGGACTCTCTCCAGATCATTGGCCTGGAGATGATTCTAAAAAGTGTCAATAAAGGAGCCAGGTACAAAAAATTATGTGAGAGTGAAAGCTTTTGGATTTTCAAATTGAACCCTTTGTCTCCATTTGGTTTCAATGAAGGCTTGGAAATTGCCACCCATTTATGATAGATCTTTGGTTTTCTGGTAGTAGTTGTTGTGATTGATATTCTAACCACATTCCTTCTCTTCTTTACCTTGTAGAATTGACTATTCCTCTGTAACCAAACACCTCCTCATTTCATTGAAACCATGCAGATAACACCGAGATGCATGAGGGTCTCAACTAGGGTGGTGAGTAATTCATAGTGCTAGAATAGCAGGCTCAGTCTAATTTCCTGTGTCGGGTGTGATTCAGGTTGGCAAGAGATAAAGTTTGCAGTCTTTCACACCCATTTGATCAACCTATCCTCTCTTTCTATGCTCACTGGTTCTTTCCTGAGTTCACACCACACAACCCATCCCCTTCCTTGACACTTCCACCTCCCACCCCTCAGCATCTGTCCTCAATGTGAACACACCTTAAAGGGATACTGTAGGGGGGTGGGGGAAAATGAGTTGAACTTACCCGGGGCTTCTAATGGTCCCCTGCAGGCATCCTGTGCCCACGCAGCCAATCACCGATGTTCCGGCCCCGCCTCCGCTTCATATCTGGAATTTCAGACTTTAAAGTCTGAAAACCACTGCGCCTGCATTGCCGTGTCATCGCTCCCACTGACATCACCAGGAGTGTACTGCGCAGGCCCAGTATGGTCTGTGCCTGCGCAGTAAGCTCCTTGTGACATTAGCTGGAGCAAGGACACGGCAACACAGGTGCAGGGGTTTTCAGACTTTAAAGTCTGAAATTCCAGAAGTGACCCGGAGGCGGGGCCAAAGCATCAGTGAGTGGCTGCGCGGGCACAGGATGTCTGCGGGGGACCATTAGAAGCCCGTGTAAGTTCAACTCATTTCCCCCCGACCCCCTACAGTATCCCTTTAACTAGTTTATAGTTTGTCCTATGGACACCTTCTAAATTTATCTTCCACTCCTCTCCATTTATAAACATAACCTCAAAATACATTGGTCTTGGATTTTAGATGTGGAAGATCAGTGTTTTTTTCCTTCCTTTTTACAAAATTTGTCATCATAATGGGAGTGTGTAGTCTGCGAAAGGATTTCCTGTACTATAGACAATTCTGTGCATGTACAGTACGGCATTGTATGTGTATTAATTGAATCACTTGATTGTATGGTACAGATGATTGTTTTGCAGATATACATGTATGCATATCGTTCTTCTACAAACTCTGCATATAATGCAATGTGTATAACTTTTACAGATACTGCAATTTATAATAATTGCTATTTTTGGCAGTATGAATTAGGTCTTATTTTGTATGTAGTGGCATATATGTTTGCATGTACACACATGTATGTTATTATGTACAGTATATTATAATTTTTAATAATTTGTATTAATATATATTTTTTCAAATGATTGGAGCTGATGGAAGTGAGGTGCATAAACTCCTGACTTGATAAGCCCTGGGAAAGCCAATCAAAATGATTTGCCCTTTTCTTCACGTTTTACCATCCAGCAAATAAAATAAGACAAGAGTACTTATTAGCAAAAAGAGACATTCTTCTTCTTCTTATTATTATTATTATTATTATTAGTTTATTTTTAAGATTACAATTAAGGTGCAAAATATATTTCTTGAGATACACATGATAGAACATACATTGGCCATCCAATACACATAAGGCTGAGAAAACAAATGAATAAGGACCCTGGACAAACATTACTTAACCACCCTGGCGTTCTATTAAGAGCGCCAGGGTGCATGCACAGCAGTATTTTTTACAATTTTGTTTTCCCTATCATGTAGCTAGCCTAGCGCTAGCTACATGATGCCCCCCTCCCTGCGCTATCCCTCCCACCCCTTCGATCGCCGCCCACGTAATCGCCCATAAGGAAATCCCGTTCTGAACGGGATTCCCTTTAGGGCTTCCCCCGTCGCCATGGTGACGATCTTGATAATGTCATCGACGTCGTGACGTCATCCAGCGTTCCGATCCACCCCGCAGTGCTGCCTGGCGCTGATTGGCCAGGCTTCGCAGGGGTCTTGGCGGGGGCGGTGGTTACGCGCCGGATAGCGGCACATCGGCGGCGAGCGGCGGCAATCGGAATCAACACGCAGCAAGCAAAGTGCTTGCTGCGTGTTTGAAAAAAAAATTTTGTAAATCGGCCCAGCGGGGCCTGAGCGGCGCCCTCCGGTGGTAATGGACGAGCTGAGCTCGTCCATACCGCTAAGAAGGTTAAAAGACAGAGTGCTCTAAAATGTCAAATAACCACACACACATAATGGAGTGGGCTCTTTTCTGGGATAAAGCAATTGTAGCATTATAGGATACAGTCACAAGTTCTAGAAAATGTGGACACCATCCATAAATAGTTATTTCCAGCAGAAATGCTTCGAACAATACTAGGACTAAGTGAACCTTTGAGCCTCAAGTCCTCTGTTGCCTTTAAGGCTCCTTTCATCTTCTCCTTCCTCTTTTCCTTGCCTTTCTACCTTATGGTTAGAGATGGCCCGAACGGTTCGCCGGCGAACGGTTCCCGGCGAACTTCCGTGGTTCACAATCGTGGAGAACTTTTCCGGAAGTTCGGTTCGCCCCCATAGTGCATCATGAGGGTCAAATTTGACCCTCTACATCACAGTCAGCAGGCACATTGTGGCCAATTAGGCTACACTCCCTCCTGGAGCCCCACCCCCCTTATAAAAGGCAGGCAGCGTCAGGCATTGGACTCACTTGTGTGCCTGCAGTAATTAGAGAAGGGACAGCTGGTGCAGACTCTCATAGGGAAAGCTTAGTTAGGCTCTTGTAGGCTTGTTAGCTTGGTCCAGGCTGATTTTTATTGCTAAAAAAGCACCCCTCAACAGTTCTTTTGAGAGCTAATCTTGTTCTTGTGATCTTTTTTTTTTTTGTGTGTCCCACTGACACTTGTGTTGCATAGACAGCCTTGGTAATTCCTACTGTGTGTGCCACTGCCAGCCACAGCACATTCAGTGACTACCCGTGTGTGTGACAGGTGCACATTGTAATACCCATCACTGCATATACCTACTACCTGTTGTTCACTTCAGTGCACCTACCTACCTATGTGAGCGCACACAGTGTCACTGAGCCTGTCCGGTACCTGTCTGTGTGTGACAGGTGCACATTATAATACCCATCACTGCATATACCTACCTGACAGTCACTGTTGTTCTATCAATGAGCTACCACAGCCCGGCGACCATATGGGCTTGAAAACTGCCGCGGCCTGCACTCTGGCCATGGTGCTCACCATTCCAGCAGGGCCGTCACTACACAAACAGTTGTTTGCGGTGCGTTACACAGTGAGTTTGGTGTGTCAGTGTGAAGCAGTACTCTAATTACACTCCCTGATTGATGTATGCACATGCAAAATGTTTTAAAACACTTTAGGCCTGCAATTTAGCATGCAATGTAATTTCTGCCCTTAAAACGCTGCTTTGCATCAAATCCAGATTTTTCCCAGGGACTTTTGGTGTCTATCCCACTCCGCCATGCCCCCCTCCAGATGTTAGACCCCTTGAAACATCTTTTCCATCACTTTTCTGGCCAGCATAAGTGTTTCTAGTTTTCAAAGTTCGCCTCCCCATTGAAGTCTATTGCGGTTCGCGAAAGTTTGCGCGAACCGAAAATTGGAGGTTCGGGCCATCTCTACTTATGGTTTATAACTAGTCTTTAGTCCTTAATTTTCTTGTCTTTATATTTCTACTTCTTAACATTAAGTTTTACAGCCGCCTCTGCTGACTACTGGCTCAGAGTTTTGTGTAAGAAATATGTAAAAGATAAGTAGTGGGCTGGTGAATATTCTCTGTCTTCTAAGAATACCTGTATATATTGTAAATTATAACAATAACATTTCAATAGTGCTTTTCTCCCATAGGACTCAAAGCACTTAGGCTCTCTCAGATTCAGTAATTGGTAGTAGGATGAAGTATTAACACAACAAAAATTTCTGCAAATGCCAAACTGAACAGGTGGGTTTTCAGCCTGGATTTAAACATGTCTATAGATGGAACTGTCCTAATCTGCTGGTGTAAGGCATTCCATAATGTAGGAGCGGCATGACAGAATGCTCTGTAACCAAAAGTTTCCAGGTGGACTTTGGGTATGACTAGATTTATTAGAACCCGTGGATCTGAGATTGCAGGAATTGCCACGCAGTTGTAACATTTCTTTCAAGTATCCAGGGCCCAGATTATGTAGTGACTTATGTCAGTAGGCCGATCTTGAACAGGATCCTCCATTTTATAGGCATCCAGTAAAGGGAGTGCATGACTGGTGTTATGTGGCAGTGACAGGGTTGGTTGATTAACAGTCTGGCAGCAGTATTCTGTATCAGCTGTAGGCGGTACAAGTCATTTTTTGGAAGTCCAGAAAACTTTGTTTTTGTCTGCATTTAGTCTCAGCCAGTTGTCACTCATCCATTGCTGTAGTTCGGCTAAGCAGGTGTTTATAGTTAGAGTTGGGTCTGTCTCACCAGGCTTGAAGGAAAGATATAGTTGGGTGTCATCAGCATAGCTGTGGTATTTCATTGTTGTGAAACATATTGCATTGTATTGTTATTGATACTAAAAAAAAATACAAAATATTTGTTATTAACAGGGTCACCTTGATGGCCACTGTCACAACAGTCTCCCCTAGAGGCTGCACTTTAAACACTGCATTGTTTTATGAGCTTGAGATTAGAGATGGCCCGAACGGTTTGCCGGTGAACGGTTCCCAGCGAACTTCTAGGGTTCGCGATCGCGGAGAACCGCAAACTTTTCCGGAAGTTCGGTTCACCCCCATAGTGCACCATTAGGGTCAACTTTGACCCTCTACATCAAAGTCAACAGGCACATTGTAACCAATCAGGCTACACTCCCTCCTGGAGCCACTCCCCCCCTTATAAAGGGCAGGCCCCGCCGGCCATTATACTCACTCGTGTGCCTGCAGTACATAGAGAAGGGACAGCTGGTGCAGTGCAGACTCTCTCATAGGGAAAGATTAGTTAGGCTCTTGTAGGCTTGTTAGCTTGCTCCTTGATGATTCTTATTGCTAAAATAGCACCCCACAACAGCTCTTTTGAGAGTTAATCTTGTTCTTGTGATCTATTTTTTTTCTGTGTGTCCCACTGACACTTGTGTTTGTGAGTAACACCCAAGGTGAAGTGTCACTGACAGGTCTGTGAACTATCTCCCAACAGGGGAGAGAGTTCTCGAGGTCGGACAGGCTAGGTCGGCAACAGACAGACAGATCAGGTACAAAGACAGGAGACAGAAACGGAATCCAAGGACAAGCAGAGTTTGGCAACAGAGTATCAGATATAGTGAAGTACCAATTCAGAGATCAAGAGAGTGGTCAGGAAAGCAGGAAGTCATAACAGATATAAACAATGCCTATTCTTTAGGTGTGAGCTCCGTGATCATCAACACCCTGGAACTAGTCTGATATATAACAGAGAGGTAATACAGTTCCCTAGTCTTGGGTGTGCGTTCCTTGATCATCAGCACCCTGGAACTAGTCTGAAGTATAACAGGATAGTAATACAGTTCCCTAGTCTTGGGTGTGAGTTCCTTGATCGTCAACACCCTGGAACTAGTCTGAAGTATAACAGAATGATAATACAGTTCCCTAGTCTTGGGTGTGAGTTCCTTGATTATCAACACCCTGGAACTAGCCTGAAGTATAACAGAACGATAATACAATTCCCTAGTCTTGGGTGTGAGTTCCTTGATCATCAACACCCTGGAACTAGTCTGAAGTATAACAGAGAATAACAACACAGATTAGCAAAAGGTCTGAGTGCTACCACGTAGTTATCACAACGCCAGACACCAGAGAAATGACCAGCATCCAATATATATATCCTAGCGCTCTCCAGCGCCTCCCCTAAGTGCTGGACCAATGGGAAGTGGTAAAATTGTCAGCTGACCGGCTTGGTCAGCTGACACCTTTCTGGCTGTCATAAAAGCTCTGCCTCTCAACGCGCACGCGCGTCCTTCTGAACCTGTGTGGACTATCAGTCCCAGCCACACCAGATCTGTTTTGCAATGTATCCGCTGTGCCAGACGCGGAACCAGCTGCACCACTATCCGAGCACGCAGCGGTTTCTCCGTGTTCTGCCATGCGGACAGAAGTAGGCCAATGCGTGTAAACCGCCGCGTCGGACGCGGAATCCGCCATGTTGAACGCGGAATCAGCCGCCTTATCCTGAGCACTCGCGGCGGCTTTTCCGCGTTTTCTCACACACTGAAAGACCAAGACCCGCGTAGGGAAAACTACCTTACGAAGGCACATGATTACAAAGCACAAACTACAATGGGATGATCACCTGAGGAAAAGCAGCACACAAAAACAAAGCCACACACCACAGTGGAAGATACAAGGCCGCAATTTTTTCTAAAAAAAGACGATACCTAAACTGTACCGTGATGTTGAAAGGCAAGTGGTGACATCTCTGGCACACAGCGTTGGGTCAAGGGTCCATCTGACCGTGGATGCCTGGTCTACAAAGCACGCTCAGGCCTGCCTGAAGACTAAGTCAGTTCCTACACACAGCATCTCTGCCTGCACGCCGTGTGACTGCCTGTCCCAAGACTAAGTCGCTCCCCACACAGAATATCTGCCCCCAGGCCAGTTGACTGCCTTCTCCCCCACCACCAACAGGGTCCAGGACTCCAGGTGGATTCCTGAATTTTTTTTTGTAACACTGATTTTTATTAAAGATATAAAAAGGGCACTACAAATAGGCAGATTGTACAAGGAAGTGTGATACAGTATTTTCAAGGAGGTAAGATACATATAAGAATATAAGGAGTGCGGAGGTTACAGTATCTTCAGTCTTCAGTCCAGGTCGTTGGAGCAATTATATCTTAGAAGTGAGAGAGGGTGAGAGGGATATTCAGGAGAAGGATTCCTGAATTTTTAAGGCCGCTGCTAGCATACTAGCTATACTACTTTTTCTGGTGCGTGTACATGCCTGTCTAATTTTTCTGGCTGCACTGCAGCTGCAGCAACATAACAAAAGGCATGTACATGTGCCAATTCCCCTTCGTGATCATTACCTTGCCACTGTGAAGGGGCTTGCGTATCACAATGAAGCAATGACCGCCGGCTATATGAGTGTCTCGGGGGGTGGCACACCAAAGATAATAAGGTCGTTGCTTCATTGTGGACAAACCAAATTTGATCAGCTGGTCAGTCACTGTTGTTCTGTCATTGAGCTACCTCAGCCTGGCGACCATATGGGCTTGAAAACCACCATCGCCTGCACTCTGGCCATGGTTCGCACCAGTCCAGCACGACCGTCACAACACAAGCAGCTGTTTGCGGTGCGTTACACAGTAAGTTTGGTGTGTCAGTGTGAAGCAGCACTCTAATTACACTCCATGATTGATGTATACACATGCAAGATGTTTTAAAGCACTTTAGGTCTGCAATTTAGCATGCAATGTGATTTCTGCCCTTAAAACGCTGCTTTGCGTCAAATCCCATTTTTTGGCATCTATCCCACTCCGCCATGCCCCATTCCAGGTGTTAGACCCCTTGAAACATCTTTTCCATCACTTTTGTGGCCAGCATAAAATTTTCTAGTTTTCCAAGTTCGCCTACCCATTGAAGTCTATTGCGGTTCGCGGAAGTTCATGCGAACCGGATTTCTGGTGGAAGTTCGCGAACCCGGTTCGTGAACCGAAAATCGTAGGTTCGGGCCATCTCTACTGGAGATTAGCCTTCAGAGGTAATTAAACCAATATTAACCAATCAAACTATAAACCAAGATGCTTTCTGGTAAATTCAACCTATTATCTGGTCAGTGTCTTCATTTACAACATGCTCTGCTAATTAGAGTTTTGTTTAACTCAAAAGTATGCCTTTTCTGCATAAATAAGCAGTGACTATACAGTTAGCACTTCTAACCCGATGGCAGCTGCTAGGAAATAGCAATTTGCTTTGTTTGCAGAGCCCATAATTTTTACATAGGGAAAGTACCAAAGACTATGTCAAACCTCTTTTGAATGCACTAGCAGCAGAGATAATAACCTTAAAGTGTACCCGATTTGAAGCAAAATCACGCACTTACTTAACAAGATGGAAGCCTCTGGATCCTAATGAGGCTTCCTGCTGATTCTTCCAGTTGCTTATTGCTGACATACCAAAGATTACCAACAAGTAGGGATGCTCGTTGGATTCCGCAGAATTCTAAATTCCGCGATTCCAGACAGAATTGGGCCAATTCCGATTCCGCCGGTCGGAACGGAATTGCTATAGCTCTAAAACGGAATTCCGTGGAATTTCTTTTAATTCCACGAAATTTTACGAAATTCAAATTTATTTTCCTCCCTTCCTCCCTGCTCCTGGAGGGAGGAGGGTCTCATCTTCCATGGAATTGTAGTATTTCAAAAGCCAGCTTACATACCGTGGCTGGGGATTGAACCCAGGCTGGGCTGGGAATTGAACCTAGGTCTCAGTGTGTGGTAGGTAACTGACTAAACCACTATACCACCACTACATGCTGAAGCCGACCTAGCATGTACCATTATGATCAATCCAAGAGAAAAATTGGCGTGCTTAAGGATTTGTAGCATGTCAAAAGCCAACTTACATTGGCTGGGAATTGAAGCCAGGTCTCAGTGTGTGGTAGGTAAATCACTTAACCACTATACAACCACCAACACACTACATGCTGAAGCCAGCCTAGCATGTACCATTATGATCAATCCAAGAGAAAAAATAGCATGCTTAAGTATTTGTAGCATGTCAAAAGCCAACTCACATTGGCTGGGAATTGAACCCAGGTCTCAGTGTGTGGTAGGTAACTGACTTAAGTACTATACCACCAACACTACATGCTGAAGCCAGCCTAGCATGTACCATTATGATCAATCCAAGAGAAAAATTAGCGTGCTTAAGGATTTGTAGCATGTCAAAAGCCAACTCACACTGGCTGGGAATTGAACCCATGTCTCAGTGTGTGGTAGGTAACTGACTTAATCACTATACCACCAACACTACATGCTGAAGCCAGCCTAGCATGTACCATTATGATCAATCCAAGAGAAAAATTAGCGTGCTTAAGGATTTGTAGTATGTCAAAAGCCAACTCACACTGGCTGGGATTCGAACCCATGTCTCAGTGTGTGGTAGGTAACTGACTTAATCACTATACCACCAACACTACATGTTGAAACCAGCCTAGCATGTACCATTATGATCAATCCAAGAAAAAAATAGCATGCTTAAGGATTTGTAGCATGTCAAAAGTTAACTCACATTGGCTGGGAATTGAACCCAGGTCTCAGTGTGTGGTAGGCAATTGACTTAACCACTATACCACCAACACTACATGCTGAAGCCAGCCTAGCATGTACCATTGTGATATACCCAACAGAAAAATGATCTCTCTCTCTCTCTCTAGGACTTGATGCCATTGAACTGAATTTTCAGCTTAAAACCATCAACAGATACCGGCAGAATTTCAGAGGCATTTTTTGAAATTCCGCCAGATTGAAAAAGCAATTCCGTTCTGACCAAACGGAATGGAATGACCAATTTCCGCCTAAAAATTCCGGAAAATACAATTCTGCGGAAAGCGGTGACCATCCCTAGTAGAGAGAGAGAGAGATAGAGAGATGAATCTCCTTGGCTATCTGAGGTTCTCTTCGGAAAACTGTTGAACACAAAAGGCAAGGCCATGCCTGGCTACAAATCCTTAAGAAAGCTAATTTTTCTCTTGGATTGATCATAATGGTACATGCTAGGCTGGCTTCAGCATGTAGTGTTGGTGGTATAGTGATTAAGTCAGTTACCTACCACACACTGAGATCTGGGTTCAATTCCCAGCCAATGTGAGTTGGCTTTTGACATGCTGCAAATACTTAAGCATGCTATTTTTTCTCTTGGATTGATCATAATGGTACATGCTAGGCTGGCTTCAGCATGTAGTGTTGGTGGTATAGTGGTTAAGTCAGTTACCTACCGCACACTGAGACCTGGGTTCAATTCCCAGCCATGGTATGTAAGCTGGCTTTTGAAATACTACAATTCCCTGGAAGACGAGACCCTCCGGAGGGAGGAAGACTATGCTAATAGGGACTATGGGCCACCATATAGGATAAATACTTTAGTGATTTTTTCAATTTTTCAGACGGAATCCGGAATTCCGCGGAGTTTCGTACAAATCCAGCAGAATTTTCATAGCGACGGAATTTAACACTGACGGAATCCGTGATTTCCGGCGGAACGGAATTTGCTCATTCCGATCATCCCTACCAACAAGGGCTTGTCAGTAATCTGGTGGGGGCTGCAATCCTTTCCAAGCAAGGGCGTGGCCATAGTGTGCCTGTGTGAGTACCCTGTGTGAGTACAGTCCCACCTACGCAGTTAGCCGGAGCTGCTCATGCATGAGTGGCTCTGTTTTATTGGGCAGGCATGGCCATGCTATTGCAAGAAAAGGTGCATGGCCATAATAAGATGGAGGATTCCCAGACAGCGGTGGAGGACCAGAGAGCAGCATGGGAAGCCTCTAAAAGATCCAGAGGCATCCCTATCCTTAGATAAGTATCTGGGCTTTTTTTTTTCCTTATCAGTTTTGGCATTGAATTCTCTTTAAAGAGACTCTGAAGTCTCTTAAAAATCCTTTTTTTATTACAAAAATCCTGTTTAACATGTTAGCCCTACCTAAACTGCCACATCCCCGTGGCTGTAATCTATCTAAATCCCCCCTAACTCCCCCTCCCTCTCCCCCGCAAAATTCATGACTTTCTTGGTCGTGGATTTTGCTGCTGTTGGAGGTAGAGCTATGAGCCGCAGCTCTGCCTCCATTCGTGTCTATCAGCGGCAGATCTCCATCTCTCCCCCGCCCCTCTCAGTGAAGGAAGACTGAGATGGGCTGGGGAGAGGCGGCGATCCAGGCTGACAGACACGCTGAGAGGCAGAGCTGCGGCTCATAGCTCTGCCTCTCACGGAAGCACTGTCCGCATTGCCCCCCAGAGAATTTGGGGGATTTAGATCGATTACAGTGGTGGGGATGCGGCGGTTTAGGTAGGGCTAATATGTTAAAGAGTAACTGTTAGGCTAAGCAAGCTAATTTAAACCTCTATTCTCCTGTGTTAAACAGTTTAGAAGGAAGCCAAAAAGGCAATACTGAAGTTAAAAATCTCTTACTTTGTTGTTGGCAGAATAGCAATCCTCTTTATCCCCAGGCTGCATAACAGAAGGTGCAGAGCATGCTGGGGCTGCTTCTTCTCCCTACTGCCCTCCCTGGTCCTCCCCTTCATTTCCCTATCCCACCCTAATTATTTACTGCAGCCTGATTGTCTGCTTCCTCTCTCCCTCCTTCCCCATCCACGCAATTGTTTTTATCTGCCTTTATTTTTGTATATATGGAGTTGGTTGTAATGACATCACAATCGCCCGCACCCCCCCCCCTCGAATGACATCACGATCGCCCGCACCAACCCCCCGCCCCCACGAATGATATCATGATCGCCCGCACTGCAACCACCACCCCGCCCCCCGCGAATGACATCACGATCGCCTGCACCTCCCCTCCCCCGCGAATGACATCACAATCGCCCGCAGCCCCCCGAATGACATCACGGTCGCCCGCACCGGCTCAGAAACCTATAGGGAAAGCTTAGTTAGGCTCTTGTAAGCTTCTTAGCTTGCTCCTTGCTTATTCTTATTGCTAAGAAAGCACCACTAAACAGCTCTTTTGAGAGCTAATCTTGTTCTTGTGATCTATTTTTTTGTGTGTGTGTGTGACCCACTTGCATTATATACAACCCTGTCAGTCAGTCGCAGCTGGCCTTAGGCACATTGTAATACCCATCACTGCATATACCTACCTGTTGTTCACAGTGCACCCACCTATCTACGTGAGAGCACGCAGTGTCACTGTGCCTGTCCGGTACCTGTCTGTCTGTGACAGGTGCACATTGTAATACCCATCACTGCATATACCTACCTGTTGTTCACTTCAGTGCATCCACCTACCTACGTGAGCGCACGCAGTGTCACTGTGCCTGTCCAGTACTTGTCTGTGTGTGACAGGTGCACCTTATAATACCTATCATTGCACATACCTACCTGTTGTTCACAGTGCCCCCACCTATTCACGCGAGCGCACGCAGTGTCACTGTGCCTGACCAGTACCTGTCTGTGTGTGACAGGTGCACATTGTAATACCCATCACGGCATATACCTACCTGTTGTTCACTTCAGTCCACCCACCTACCTACGTGAGCACACGCAGTGTGATATTTAATACCATCAGTCACTGTACCTGTTCACAGCACGTGTGTGTGACAGATGCACATTTGTAATACCCATCACTGCATATAACTACCTGTTGTGTTCAGTGCACCCACCTACCTACGTGAGTGCACGCAGTGTGATATACCACTCCATGCATACCTGTTAACTGCACCTGTGTGACTGCACATTGTATTAGTCAAGTCAGTGCATACCTTTCACTTCATCCCCCCCGA
Organism: Hyperolius riggenbachi; assembly: GCF_040937935.1. Taxonomy (NCBI): domain Eukaryota; kingdom Metazoa; phylum Chordata; class Amphibia; order Anura; family Hyperoliidae; genus Hyperolius; species Hyperolius riggenbachi. Next base: position 210,081,970 of record NC_090650.1, on the reverse strand, counting down.
TATGGATAAAACAGACAAAACAGGTAGAGGCAGAGGTAGAGGCAGACCCAGAGGAAGGCCACTCGGCAGGTCATGCTGATGTGATTTTGTGCGGCTCTGGACCAAAGTACAGAAGAAGGCACGTCCCATCAACTCCCAAGATTGTCAGGACGTGGTTGACTATTTAACACAGAACACCTGGGGCTTGATTCACTAACCGGCGCTAAGTGGGTTAGTGTGCCTTATCACTTAGTGGGCACAAACTACAGTGATAACTTTATCTGATGTTAGTGTGCTTTAGCTGAGGTTAGTGTGCCTTATCTGCAGTGTGCGATGTAGCTTTGTGCATCTTTTAGTGTGCACAAAGCTATTTAGGGTTTGATTTACTAACCGGCGCTAAGTCGGTTAGTGTGCCTTATCACTTAGTGGGCACAAACTACAGTGCTAACCTTATCTCAGGTTACTGTGCCTTATCTGAGGTTAGTGTGCCTTATCTGAGTTAGTGTGCCTTATCTGAACTCAGTGCCCCTTAAGTAGCTTTATGCACACTAAAAGATGCAAAAAGCTCCATCGCGCACTGCGATGATCATATCGCACCCGCTATACTGTACATGATTCGACCTTAAGGTCGCTGTGTGCGGTGCAGTGCGTGATATAGCTTTGTGCATCTTTTAGTGTGCACAAAGCTACTTAAGGGGCACTAAGTTCAGATAAGGCACACTAACTCAGATAAGGACCACTAACCTCAGAATAGGCACACTAACCGGCTTAGCACCGGAAAACTTTTTTTTTACTCCGGTGTTAACACTAAGCGCCGGTTAGTGAATCAAGCCCCTCATCTTCCGCAGTCACCAGTGCTACTACAAGCACCACATCCACTGCATTTGACAGTTCGCAGTAGTTATTTTGTGGGGAAATCACTAATGCACAGCCATTATTGTTACAACCAGATGAACGTGCTAAGCAAATTACACCACCTCATATGTCTAAGTTAGGCGACACTATGGACATAACGTGTGAGGAGGAGGATGATGAAGTACCTGCTGTTGGTGCAGTTTTGGAGGTGTCTGAGGCAAGCGAAGCTTGGCAGGATGATTATGATGATAATGATGATACGGAGGCCACGTTTGTTCCCAAAAGAGGAGATGAACAGGGAGGCAGTTAAAAGGGGGAGTCAGAGAGGAGTAGGAGGAGACAAGTTCCTGAAAGAAGCAGGGGGAGCTCGTCATCAGAAACAGCTGGGGGCAGTGTCCAGCGCCATGTATCGCCACCTATGGACAGCCAGCCAACATGCCCTTCAACGTCAGCTGCTGATGCCACAATAGTGCCATCACCCCGGGGGGGCTCAGCGCTTTGGAAATTTTTTAAAGTGTCTGCCTCAGTTCATAGCAATGCCATCTGTTCTCTCTGCCTCCAAAAATTGAGCTGAGGAAAGGCCAACACCCACGTAGGGACAACTGCCTTATGAAGGCACATGCAGAAAAGGCACAAACTGCAATAGGAAGATCACCAGAGGAAAAGCAGCACACAAAAGAAAAGCCACCCTCCTTCTCCTCTTCCTCCTTCAGGTGCAGCATCTTCAGCCGCTTTCTCCCTTGCACCTTCACAGCCACCATCCTCCCACTCCACCTCTCACCTTCAGCAGTTCCTGCTCCTCTGCCCACAGCAGCCAGGTGCCTGTGAAGGAAAGAAGCCAATTTCTGCCAGTCACCCCTTTGCCCAGCGTCTGACAGCTGGCTTGGTGGAACTGTTAGCTCGCCAGCTGTTACCATACCAGCTGGTGGACACTGAGGCCTTCAGTAAATTTGTGGCCATTGGGACACCGCAGTGGAAAATACCAGGCCGCAATTATTTATCTAAAAAGGGGATACCCAAACAGTACCATGAAGTTGAGAGGCAAGTGGTGTCATCTCTGGCACACAGCATTGGGTCAAGGGTCCACCTGACCACGGATGCCTGGTCTGCCAAGCACGGTCAGGGCAGGTACATTATTTACACAGCCCAGTGGGTCAACCTGGTGACCGATGGCAAGCAGGGAGTACAAGGCTGTGCAGCGGACCAACTTGTGACACCTCCACGACTTGCAGGCAGGCCTCCTGCCACCTCCTCTCCTCCTGCTACATCCTCTTTGCTGTCATCCTCCTCCTCCTCCTTGGCTGAGTGGCAGTTCAACTCTACTGGTGCTGCGATCTCCTCTACAGCTACACAGCCCCAGCTACCCAGGGCATATGCTGCATGCCAGGTACGACGGTGTCACGCCATCTTAGACATGTCTTGCCTCAAAGTGGAGAGTCACACTGGAGCAGCTCTCCTGGTTGCTCCTAACAAACAGGTGAATCAGTGGCTGACCCAGCACCAGATGGAGATCGGCAACGTGGTGTGTGACAACAGCAGCAATCTCATTTCCGCTTTGAATTTGGGAAAGCTGACACATGTACCCTGCATGGCACATGTGCTGAATCTAGTCATTCAAAAATTTGTGTCAAAGTACCCAGGCTTAGAGGATGTACTGAAGCAGGCCAGGAAGTTGTGTGGGCATTTCAGGTGGTCTTACATGGCCATGGCACGCTTTGCAGATATTCAGTGGAGAAACAAGTTGTCGGTGAGACACCTGATTTGCGATAGCCCGACTCACTGGAATTTGACCCTCCTTATGTTCTCTCGCCTGCTAGAACAGGAGAAAGCCGTCACCCAGTACCTCTACAACTACAGTAGAAGGACACAGTCTGGGGAGATGGGGATGTTCTGGCCAAACAACTGGACACTCATGCGAAATGCATGCAGGCTCATGCGGCCGTTTGAGGAGGTGACCAACCTGGTGAGTCGCAGTGAAGGCACCATCAGCGACTTGATCCCGTACGCTTACTTCCTGGAGCGTGCCGTGCATAGAGTGGTGGATCAAGCTGTGGAGGGGCGTGAACAGGAACAGTTACAGGAGGAAGCGTTGTGGGATCAATTCTCATCAGAACCAGATGTTTCCTGAACACCTGCGGCAGCACAGAGGGGGGAGGAGGAGGGGGAGGAAGAGTCATGTGGGGAAGAGGAGTCAGACTCAGATGATGAGGAAGGTGTTTCTTTGGAGGAGGAGGCAGCGGCAGAAGAACAATCGCAGCAGGCGTCGCAGGGGGCTTGTGCTGCTCAATGTTCCCGTGGTATTGTTCGTGGCTGGGGGGAGGAGGAGGACTTACCTGACGTCACTGAGGAAGAGCAAGAGGAGATGGATAGTATGTCTGGATCCAACTTTGTGCAGATGGCATCTTTGATGCTGTCCACCCTGTTGAGTGACCCAGAGGGACGCTACTAGACCCTCGGTATAGACACAAAGTGACAGACATGTTTCCAAATCACCAGAAGGCAGAAAGGATGCAGCACATGCAGAAAAAGCTGGCAACTATGCTTTACAATGCATTTAAGGGTGATGTCACAGCACAACGCAATAAAGGTACCACTGTGTAACGATTGCGGAATTATTTCCGTGGTCAGCGCACAAGATGTGCGCTGACACTGCGGAAATCGTCCACAACCGTGTAATTTAACAGAACCCGGCTATGGTGCTATGCACCTGTAGAGGGAAATTCCCACCGGCAGATGGAGCTGTGGAGTGCAGAGGAGCACAGCCTCTGCCCTGCCACAATTGCCAGATGGGAATTGCACAAGTCGAAGCAATGCAGGGCAAGATAGCCCTTAAAGAGAGAGAGAACACAGAAACAGAATGTATGTGTGTCCACCAATCTAGTCGCCACCCAGCGACGGTGAACACACAACAGCGGAAACGAAATGGGAACGCAATCGCAAGAGTGGCGATTGCCAGTGTATGTGTGTCCATCAATCTAGTCGCCACCCAGCGACAGTGAACACACAACAGCGGAAACGAAGTGGGAATGCAATCGCAAGAGTGGCGATTGCCAATAGTGACACAAGCCCGAATCAGACAGAACACAAGTGTAGCAGGAAAGACATAGCAAATAACAATGATCAGAACATCAAGGAAAATAACAAACGCTAGCTAAACGCGAGCACCACACTCATTCACAACAGCGAACGCGTTAAAGATACGATCACCGCGCGTTAGGCACCCAGTGATAAGCGTGCCACCCTAACTAACCAAAATAACACAAACACGAAAATAGAGAACGTGAACGCTTGCCAAACGGTTACCACACCGAGCCTACAGCAAGCGTTCGTACCAGACAAGACAGAGAGAGGGAGTAGCCAGCAGCAACCGCAGCTCTGGCCTACACACCCAGATAGAGTACAAAAGGAGCCACTGCCACTACCGCTAGGGCGGATGCGATCCAGACAGGCAGACAGATGGGGCTACCAGTAGCAACCGCTGCTCTGGTTAGCACCCCTAAGGCAGAATGATTTCCTGTTGACCGCCGCTGGCGACAAGACAATCGCAAGAGACAGACAGATATAAGGCAAGACAGATAATACAACCTGACTATGCTAGAAGGGATGCCTAGTGCAGTCCCAAGAAATTACTCTAAGATAATCTTAGCAAACAATAGCAAAAGGCTGATACTCCAGGTGAGTCAGCAGGAACAAACCAACATGACCAGCAAGGAATTCTGGGAGAGAATGGTATTTATACTGCAAACCATCAAATGAAGCATTTAGGCAATTTGCATGACAAGTATATGCAAATTCCTCAGCAGCAGAGCAACTCTGACACTTGCAAAGTGAAGACAGGTCTCTTTTCCAGAGACCTGCAGCACTCAGACCTAAAGAATGGTCAAACATCTGTCTGCCTGTGCAGACAGCTAAGCAGATCATTACACACTGCCAGTAATCCTTCTCCCATGTCCACGCAGGCAAGGACAGGACGCTCCAGCCATCTGATGGTGATGTTGGACATGCGGACATTCTTTAGTCCAACGCCTCGCCTTAGCCCTTCCGGATCCACCCTCCTCCAATGCCTGGACTGGCAGGTAGCCGACTACCTGGCCTTAAGTGTGGATGTAGACACTGTGAGCAGCAATGAACCCTTGGACTACTGGGTGCGCAGGCTTGACCTGTGGCCAGAGCTGTCACAATTTGCCATTCAACTTCTGTCACTTCCTCAAGCGTCCTGTCAGAAAGGACCTTCAGCGCAGCTGGAGGCATTGTCACTGAGAAGAGAAGTTGCCTAAGTCACAAAAGTGTTCAGTACCTCACCTTTATCAAAATGATTGAGGCATGGATCCTGGAGGGCTACTGCCCGCCCCGAAGACTAAGTCAGTCCCCACACACAGCATCTCTGCCTGCACGCCGTGTGACTGCCTGCCTCAAGACTAAGTCACTCCCCACAAAGCACCTCTGCCCGCAAGCCGCTTGACTGCCTTCTCCGCCACCACCAACAGGGTCCAGGACTCCAGGTGAATTCCTGAATTTTGAAGCCTGCTGCTAGCAGCGGCCGCTATACTACTTTTTCTGGTGCGTGTACATGCCTGCCTAATTTTTCTGGCTGCACTGCAGCTGCAACAACAAAACAAAAGGCATGTACATGTGCCAATTACCCTTCATGATCATTACCTTGCCGCGGAGAAGGGGCTTGCGTATCAGAATGAAGCACTGACCGAGTGACCGATGGCGATATGAGTGTGTCGGAGGGGGGCACACCCAAGATAATAAGGTCGTTGCTTCATTGTGGACAGACCAAATTTGATCAGCTGGACAGTCACTGTTGTTCTGTCATTGAGCTACCTCAGCCTGGCGACCATATGGGCTTGAAAACTGCCACGGTCTGCACTCTCGCCATGGTGCGCACCAGTCCAGCACGGCCATCGCAACACAAACAGCTGTTTGCGGTGCGTTACACAGTGAGTTTGGTGTGTCCGTGTGAAGCAGTACTCTAATTACACTCCCTGATTAATGTATACACATGCAAGATGTTTTAAAGCACTTTAGACCTGCAATTTAGCATTGAATGTGATTTCTGCCATTAAAACGCTGCTTTGCGTCAAATCCAGATTTTTTTCCCCGGGACTTTTGGCATCCATCCCACTCCTCCATGCAAAAACTCAGATGTTAGACCCCTTGAAACATCTTTTTCATCACTTTTATGGCCAGCATAAGTGTTTCTAGTTTTCAAAGTTCCCCTCCCCATTGAAGTCTATTGCGGTTCGCGGAAGTTCGCCCGAACCGAACTTTTGCAGAGGTTCCAGCCATCTCTAATTATAGAAGCTTTCCAGAGGCACCAATAGAATAAAAGTCACTTAAACGAGCTTAAAACCGATGGGGCAGTGGTGGGCCTATCCCATCCATGCAGACAAAGCAAACAAAGGAAGGACTGTGGCATCAACAGTCAAACAACAATTTATTTATACTCCACAGTAAAAATAGGCAACGCGTTTCACGGGCTCAATCCCGCTTCATCAGGCCAATAAAAAAGGAGCATACAGCTTAACAGCATCAAAACCACACTGAGTGCCTCTGCAGGCCTATTTTTACTGTGGAGTATAAATAAATCGGTTTTAAGCTCGTTTAAGTGACTTTTATTCTATTGGCGCCTCTGGAAAGCTTCTAAATATTGCTAAGTCCACCCTTGGTGGAGGGTTGTACCCATCTTCTTCCCATCTACAGAGAGCGACTTTTAATCCTGAGTGGGGTCAGGTTAATCTCCCCACCTGCCTTCACAGTGGTTGCCTAATGGTAACCCTGGTTTGTGAGTATTAAATTGTTATATTACTCATTATTAATTATCATCTATACAATATCACACTATTGGGCTCTTGGTGCCCCCCCCCCCCTTTATCTCTAATTATAGGTATCAAGGTTAGTTACTTACCAAGCAATGTCACATCTTAAGTTGGCCATTAACGACAAGATTCTTTGGACAATCGATTCTTTGATTCAATCATAATATAAATCGTTCGGGGCCCACTAACAGAAGTAAAGCTGCTAATTAATTCAATCAGATTAATTGAATCCTTCTGAAACACAAATTGATTTGATATGATATCACGATTGAATCAAATAATCTTATCGTTAATGGCCACCAATTAATTAATCATTTGATGGAGAAGATACATTATTTTTCTGCATTTTTTTCTTTGACAATATTTTTGGCACTGCATTTTGTAAAATTGGTCATTTTTATTTTCCTTTACAATCTAACTCCATTGTGAACTATTTCTAAATCTCAGTTCATTAACGTTTGAGGAACTGTAAAATCAGTCTGAAAAAAATGAAAGAAAGGACAGACAAAAAAAAGTTATTGTTTGGAAAGGGTGTCAAGTATCCAGAATTCCCTGTTTTGGATATTAATACATTTATTCAGAAAACTTTTGAGCTGCTATACTTACAGAACTGCATTTTGCCAATAAATTCTTCTTTGCTGATGTATAATTATTAATGAACACTATGAGGGCTGTGCTTGCTTATGCTTTTGCTTATTCTGCTTATTCTTGTTGATAGACATTCCTTAATGAACTGCTACTGAGAATGCTATCAAGAAAAACACTTGGCTTGTTTTTTGCTGATGCATATTAACCTTTACTATATTTATTATTACTGATGAATTATAAATATAGATTTTATGAATTCCAAAACAATAACTTCCACTATCTCTGCTTAAACAGCAGAAAACTCCCTGAAATTTGTGAAAGCTTTACCAGCCCATCCAACTGACGTGCTAAAGGGAAATTAAGCTGCTTTTAGTGGGTATGGAGTAAGATTGTCATTCACATGCAAATCAGTTGCTCCTATATTTATTTGACAGTTCATAAAAGTCTGAAAGGCTACTCAACTTTGCATATTCATTATAATTTTTTTTACCGATAGGTAACAGTACATTTTTGTTCCTTCCTTGCACTAGAAGGCTTTACTTTTGTACATTCCTCTGGGGGAGATACTCAACTTTTTAGAATAAATTGACATGGGCATGTTCAGACTTTTCGAAATGTCATTATACCATCAGCAGTGCAAAAACAAGGAAGTACTTTACAGATTAAGTTATCAGATTATAAAAATTCTTGCAGGAGTCAAAAGGTCTATTTTTTACCACCCACACTGCTGTGAGGAGCTGTTAGGATTCAGTATTTGATTTTGCTTGCACAGTTTTACCGTGTCAGCTTTTATTTTCTTTACATGTTGTGCTGATTGGTTAGTTAGCACTGCTTTCCAAGCTAAAGGTGAGCCTTCAGAGATAAACTAAACTCTTATTAGCTAAGTGTCTTTTAGAAGGTATAACTCTATTTCTTTGATTACTGTCCAATCAAATTGATGCAAAATATAGAAAGGAAAGTGTCACATATTACAGAATAGAGTTTTTTCCTCTTTTATTGGGGGGGGGGGGATTGCATAAAAGGGACAGTATTATATATAACTGTAATGATAGGTGTTAGTAAGCAGAGAGAATCTGATTATTGGCGATCTGCAGAATCACCAATAATGCAAGTGTAACTAACCTCTGGATACTGTAGCAGCAGGGATAACAATCAACATGCAATATACAAAGACTGTGGAAATATCCACCACACTGTGATTCCTCAGAGGTGTGGTTACCTCTGAATGGGAACCCCGTGTGTGAGATCTTCGGCCCAAGTGATGATTGGGATCTCAGCACCTGGCAGTAATAGTCTGCTAGGGCAGGCGTCTCGGAGAGGCAAGAGATATCCCACCAGTGGGAGACGTTCCACTGGGGAAAAGAGAAAGGTCAGACAGGCAGAGGTTCGGCAACAGAGAGACGGTAGCAGTACAAGAACAGAAGGCTTATTCAGAGTCCGTTAAACAGGCAGAGTCGGCAACTGAGAATCAGATAGGCAAAGGTACAAAATCGAGAAGAGGAGAGAGTAGTCAGGGATAGCCAAAGTCAAGATACAGATAAATATGCAATACAATCCTAGACTGAGGAGTGATGTCCTTGATATCAACACCAGGGAACTGAGCTAAGGTCTGAGCATTTACACCTAAGTATTCACGACAGCAGACAGTGAGCAAATGACATCTGTGGGCTTATATGATGAAGCCCAGTTCCACCAACCTGCCCAGGGGGCTGGAGCTGAAGTCAGCATGTGATTGGCTGGCTAAGGTCAGCTGATCGCCGGATGAGCTGACCTATCTCCTAAGAGAATAAAGATCCTGCCGCCTCGCGCGCATGACCCTCTGCCTTTGGATCACTGAGAGGCCGGGTCCCTGGTCTGCGCACGCCCGCACACGGAAGTCCGCCGGCTGAGCAGCGGGACCCACCGCCATCCTGTCAGCCGCGGCAGCGCTCGCCCTGCTCTGTGCCGGCGGCTCCGTGGGCGTTTCGGAAACAGCTGGCTGGGATGCGGAGGCCGCCGACACGCTGCCCTGCGCGGCGGCGGCTCCGCTATTGCTCACAGTACCCCCCCTATGAGGAGTGGACTCCGGGCACTTCCTATACGGTTTCTCAGCATGTAACTGATTAAATCTTTTCCTCAATCTCTCAGCATGCATGCGATCCTCTGGTACCCAGGACCTGTCCTCCACACCATACCCTTTCCAATGGACCAGATACTGCACTGAATTCTGCACCAGGCGAGAATCCAAGATCTTTTCAACTTCATATTCTGTCTGACCCTCTATTACCACAGGGGGGGGGGGGGAGGAATCCACATACACTGCCGGCTTCAGTAGCGAGACGTGGAATGATCTCCCACATCCCATGCTGGCTGGAAGATCAATAACATAAGAGACATCATTGAGCCTCTTGACCACCGGATAAGGCCCTATGAACCTGGGACCCGATTTGGTTGATGGTTGTCTGAGTGCCAAATGTCTGGTTGACACCCACACCTTGTCTCCTGGAGTAAAGTGCCATTTGACAGAGCGTCTTTTGTCGGCCTGTTTTTTTTTGTCTCTGAAAGGCCACTCCCAAATTCTTCTTCACTTGTCCCCAAAGTTCCCTTAAAGTCCTCTGCCAATCCTCCAGGGCTGGGAAGGGAGAGGAACAAACCGGAAATGGGGAAAACTTAGGGGATTTTCCTGACACAACCTGAAAAGGGGACAACCCTGTTGACGAACTTTTCAGGTTGTTGTGTGCAAACTCCGCGAAGGGTAAAAACCTAACCCAATCGGTTTGTGCATCCACTACATAGCATCTCAGGAACTGCTCCAGAGCTTGATTAACCCTTTCGATCTGCCCGTTGGTTTGTGGGTGATACCCTGATGAGAAAGACAGGTTCATCCCCAACGTACGGCAAAAAGCCCTCCAAAATTTCGATACAAATTGGACTCCTCTATCTGAAACCACATCGTCCGGGATACCATGTAACCGGAAGATATGTTGTATGAAGAGGTCGGCCAATTCCTGGGCTGAGGGAAATCCTTTAAGTGGAACAAAGTGTGTCATTTTACTGAATCTGTCTACGATTACCCAAATGACTGTCGTGCCCTCGGACCTGGGGAGCTCGCCAATGAAGTCCATGGACAGATGGGTCCACGGTTCATTTGCCACTGGCAAAGATTGTAGGGTGCCCACCGGAGCCAGGCGGGAAGGCTTATTCCTGGCGCAGATCACACACTCCCTCACAAACTCCTTACAATCTGAGGCCAATGAAGGCCACCACACACACCTAGTGAGCAGATTCAAAGTGCGTGCGACCCCAGGGTGACCTGCTATCTTATGGGTATGGAATAACTGCATGATTTGTAATTGGAAAGGAAGTGACACGAAGAGAACCCCTTCTGGTTTCCCTTCCAGGGTATCTAACTGGTAAGTAGCTAGTGTAACTGCCCAATCCTCCCAGGTGTCAACGGCCGCTAACACCACCTTGGAGAGTAGGATACCTTCAGGGACTGTTGACTGAGTTGTCTCAGGCTCGAAGCATCTAGAAAGAGCATCTGCCTTGACGTTTTTAGAACCTGGAGTATACGTGATCATGAATCTGAAGCGAGAAAAGAACAAAGACCAACGGGCCTGTCTGGGGGTAAGTCTATTTGCCCCCTCAATGTACTCCAGGTTCTTATGGTCAGTATATACAACAATAGTATGCTCTGCCCCCTCCAGCCAATGACGCCACTCCTGAAAGGCTAACTTGATGGCAAGGAGCTCCCTGTTACCCACATCGTAGTTTCTTTCAGCAGGGGAAAATCTACGTGAGAAGTAGGCACAGGGATGGGTCTTGCCCTGTAAACCAGAACGTTGAGACAGGACAGCCCCCACCCCAACTTCCGAGGCATCCACCTCCACTATGAAGGGAAGAGTGACATCGACATGTCTTAATATAGGTGCCGAGCAAAACAATTTTTTTAGGATGGCGAAGGCTGACTGAGCCTCCGGTGACCAATGGTATGGGTCAGCCCCTTTTTTGGTAAGACTAGTCAGAGGTGCTACTACCAAAGAGAATCCCTTGATAAATCTCCGGTAGTAGTTAGCAAAACCAAGGAATCTTTGCAGTGCCTTCAAACCTACCGGTTGTGGCCACTCTAAGACAGCCGTAACCTTTTCTGGATCCATAGAGAGACCCGAAGTAGAAATAATATACCCCAGAAAAGGAATCTGAGTGACCTCAAAGAGGCACTTCTCTAGTTTTGCATACAATGAATTCTGTCTCAACTTCTTCAACACATACTTAACATTTTTACGATGCTCCTCAAGGTTTGGAGAGAAAATCAACATGTCATCAAGGTATACCAAGACAAACCTCCCCAACACCTCTCTGAATACCTTGTTTATTAATTCTTGGAAGACGGCCAGGGCATTACATAACCCGAAGGGCATAATGAGGTATTCGTAATGCCCGTCGGGCGTATTGAAGGCCGTCTTCCACTCGTCGCCATCCCTGATGCGCACCAGGTTGTATGCCCCACGTAAGTCTAATTTTGAAAAAATACTGGCATTGGTAATCTGGGAAAAGAGATCGTCTATTAAAGGCAACGGATAGAGATTCTTGATGTTGATCTTGTTTAGACCTCGGTAGTCAATGCAAGGTCTAAGACCACCATCTTTCTTTTGGACGAAAAAGAAACCCGCCCCGGCCGGTGACCGGGAAGGACGGATGAATCCTTTTGCCAGGTTGTCCTTAATGTATTCCCGCATTGCCAGCTTTTCTGGTCTGGAGAATTTATAGAGATGACCCCTGGGGGGCATACAACCAGATCTTAAGTCAATAGGACAGTCGAAACTCCGATGTGGTGGGAACTTATCGGCGGACCTGGGACAGAACACATCCGCAAACTCAGCGTATTGCACTGGTACCCCTTTAACCTCTATTTTGGCAGTACAACAGGCAATTTTCCCCAAACAATGATTGATGCAGTAAGGTGACCAACTGAGTAGCTGACCTGATGCCCAGTCCATCTGTGGGGAGTGGAGCTGTAACCAGGTCCGGAGAATTTATAGAGATGACCCCTGGGGGGCATACAACCAGATCTTAAGTCAATAGGACAGTCGAAACTCCGATGTGGTGGGAACTTATCGGCGGACCTGGGACAGAACACATCCGCAAACTCAGCGTATTGCACTGGTACCCCTTTAACCTCTATTTTGGCAGTACAACAGGCAATTTTCCCCAAACAATGATTGATGCAGTAAGGTGACCAACTGAGTAGCTGACCTGATGCCCAGTCCATCTGTGGGGAGTGGAGCTGTAACCAGGGCATACCGAGGATTACGGTGGAGGTTGCCATGCGCAAAACAAGAAACTGTAAACTCTCTTTGTGTTAAACCCCAATCGTGCATGATAACATGGGTGTCTGCGAGAGAGGTTGTCTGCACTGTAAAGGAGTATCATCCACAGGGGTAACGACCACTTGTCGGTCTAAAGGTTGTAAAGGAACACCCAGCCCCTTCACAAACTCATAGTCTATAAAATTAGCTGCAGACCCAGAATCTATGAAAGCCTCAGTGCAAACCGTCAAAATCCCCCAAGAAATGGAACACGGGAGAAGTAAGCGATTATTCTGATTGAGAGGTAAGCTCTGTGTGTCTAGGGTATTACCTCTAACTACACCTAGACAGCAGCGTTTCCCGATTTCTTGGGGCAATTTTGAGCAATATGGCCTTCCTCTGCGCAATATAGACAAAGTCTTTCAGCCCTTCTGCGCTCTTTCTCGGCCCGAGTCAACCGCGAATGTCTGATTTGCATCGGCTCATCAGTAGGAGGGGTTGGTGACGAGGATGCAAAAGAGAGAGCTCTACTGCATTCTTGCCCCTCGACTGACGCTGATAGCGTAACCTGCGGTCTGCCCGAATCACCAAGGAAATGGCGTCATCGACGGACTTTGGTTCAGGGTGCCCTAACATTAGTTCAGAGACTGCGTCTCATAGGCCTGACAGAAAACAGTCTAATAGGGCGTAAGACCCCCACCTAGATGACACCGGCCACTTTCGGAACTCTGCCGCATAAACTTCAACCGTGTCCCGACCCTGCGTGAGAGTTTTGAGTTTCCTCTCGGCAGTGATCGAAGCATCCGGATCATCATAAATTACAGCCATTGCTTTGAAAAATTCCTCAACTGACGTCACTGCCGTATCCTCGGGTGAAAGACCATACGCCCAAGTTTGTGAGTCCCCGGACAATAAGGTTTTAATAAAGGTTACCCTTGCTGCTCAGAACCTGACTGAGTAGGCCGTAACTCAAAGTAAGATAAAACCCGGTTGCGGAAGTTCTGGAAGTCAGATCTTTGCCCTGAAAACTTTTCGGGCACAGGCATACGGAGATCTGTGACCGGAGGGGATTGCACTGTGGCCACAGTCGTCTGCAAGACCCGTACAGATCCAGCCAATTGGTTGATCTGAGTCTGTTGCAAATTAACCACCTCAATGAGGTTATTAAGTGAGGTGGTTAGAGTCTCGATCTGACTGCGTAATGCATCCATACTAGTGGTCTGCTGTTCTGTAATGATCGGTGTTAGTAAGCAGAGAGAATCTGATTATTGGCGATCTGCAGTATCACCAATAATGCAGATGTCACTCGATTATTGATGATCTGCAGAATCACCAATAAAGCAAGTGTAACCAACCTCTGGATACTGTAGCAGCAGGGATAACAATCAACATGCAATATACAAAGACTGTGGAAATATCCACCACACTGTGATTCCTCAGAGGTGTGGTTACCTCTGAATGGGAACCCCGTGTGTGAGATCCTCAGTCCAAGTGATGATTGGGATCTCAGCACCTGGCAGTAATAGTCTGCTAGGGCAGGCGTCTCAGAGAGGCAAGCCTCAGAGATATCCCACCAGTGGGAGACGTTCCACTGGGGAAAAGAGAAAGGTCAGACAGGCAGAGGTTCGGCAACAGAGAGACGGTAGCAGTACAAGAACAGAAGGCTTATTCAGAGTCTGTTAAACAGGCAGAGTCGGCAACTAAGAATCAGATAGGCAAAGGTACAAAATCGAGAAGAGGAGAGAGTAGTCAGGGATAGCCAAAGTCAAGACACAGATAAATATGCAATACAATCCTAGACTGAGGTGTGATGTCTTTGATATTAACACCAGGGAACTAAGCTAAGGTCTGAGCGTTTACACCTAAGTATTCACGACAGCAGACAGTGAGCAAATGACATCTGTGAGCTTATATGCTGAAGCCCAGTTCCACCAGCCCGCCCAGGGGGCTAGAGCCGAAGTCAGCCTGTGATTGGCTGGCTAAGGTCAGCTGATCCCCGGATGAGCTGACCTGTCTCCTAAGAGAATAAAGATCCTGCTGCCTCGGCTCCGCTATTGCTCACAATAAATGGATACAATCTGTAATTCAATATGACCTGACTTCATCGTTGTGTTATAAATGGCATCACAGTTACTGTATTTGCAGTAGTTGTTGCTAAGTGAGTCTCTCATGCCCATATTAGTACTTTCTATCTCAAAATGGGTGGCCAAACGATACCATCTTGATGATGGGCTGCATTTTCCAAACTTCAGTGTAGTAACTTAATCTCATATATGCATAACATGAAGAGGTATTATGCCTCCTCTCATAGGCTTGCTGTGTCCTTTTCAGCATGACCGAATAATTCTGAGGAGAATGTTGAGCAAGCTTTAGACAGTACATGTAAAAAGGAAGAATGTAAAATGCAATACTATAACATAATGATTTAAAAACTAAAGCTATGGTGAAAGGTGATAGGAACACCCACGTCTAAGAAGAGATTGGTGAACTGTTGTATCACTATTACAACAAATATCTCATACTACACAGTATTAGAAACCTTTGTTAAACGCCTACATAGGTGTTACTTTACTCCTGACAGAACCACAACATTGGTCCTTCCAAATCTCTTAAAGGGAACCTGAGGTGAGAGGGATATGGAGGCTGCCATATTTATTTACTTTTAAAAAATACCGGTTGCCTGGCAGTTGTCCTGATCCTGTGTCTCTAATACTTTTAATCATAGACCCTGAACAAGCAAGCAGCAGTTCAAGCACTCTGACTCAACTGACTCAGGTTTCACCGGATTAGCCATATGCTTGTTCCAGGGTTTTTACTCAGACACTACTTATGGCAGAAGATCAACAGGGCTGACAGGCAACTTGCATTGTTTATAAGGAAATAAATATGTCAGCCTCCATATCCCTTTCACCTCTGGTTCCCTTTAACTACTACAAAAGCTGCTCATAACCAGGCATTAGTTGACACAATTGGTGGTCTGGCCTAGTAACTCAAAAATATTGTCAACAACAACAACAAAACATTTGTAAAGTGCTTTTCTCCCATAGGACCCAAAGCGCATAAGCTTGTCTCACATCAGTACATACTGGTGCATACAGTCGGAAAAGTTATGTGATCATAAATGCCAGATTGAACAGGTGGCTTTTCAGTTTTGATTTAAACATGTCCAGGGTTGGAGCTGTCTTGATTACGTTTGGCAAGGCATTCCACAGGGTACTGGCAGCATGACCAAAATCTCTAGCTCCAAAGGTTAATAGTTGGTGATTAAGTTATTGGATCATTTAAAACTCAGATTTTGGGAGATATGACTCAGTTGCAACAAATCTTTCAGGTATCCTGGAACCTAGATTGTGTAGGGATTTGAATGTTAGCATGCCAATTTTGAAAAGTATTCTCCATTTTATGGGTAGCCAGTGTAGTGAGTAAAGGATTGGTGTTATGTGGCAATGGCGGGGTTAGCTTGTTAACAGTCTTGCGGCATAATTCTGTGCTCGCTGCAGGGGGTGTATGTCTTTATTTGGAAGGCCTGCATATAGGACCATTGCAATAGTCCAGCTGTGATGTGATGAAGGCATAACTAGGGTTGGGAGATCCTCTGAAGGAATGATGTGCTTAACTGTCAAGCAATATGGTCCATAATTAGTAATATATTGCCCATCTTCTCCTTGCCCAACCCATGAACACTTCTATTAGGTGTTTAATAGTAGAAACAAACTATCCAACACAAAAGCTTAAACAAATGTAGTTGAGGTTGCCAAACTGAAATTTGCTAGAAACTAAAAAAACAAACAAAAACAAACCACCTTCTATCCCTAGCGCAAGTACACAATGAAGTAAATTCCACTATAGTTTTTGAAAGAGATATAACAACATTCACAGACAATACTGAAAATGTTCTTAATATTAATGGATAACATTGCTCAAAAATCATGGGTTAAGACTCTTATGGCTCGTTTCCACTTGAGCCTGCAAGATGCGCGGCGGCACTTCTGGGTCTGCCGGGTTTAACTAAGACTGCCTGTCTTGGTCAAATGTAACTGAAAAATATAAGTGAAAAATATTTTGGCTTAGAGGAGAAGGGTGAGATGGTACAACATCTGATTAAGTGTAATGCTTTTGGCCTTGAGAAAATCTTGGATACCTGCACACATTTTTCCATGTACCTAAGTGCTCAGAGCCTTCCCCAGAGTCCATTTGGAAAAAATATCCACTAGTGGCACCCAGTGCCTGCCCTCATCACTTCCGGACTGGGCTAGTTGAAATCAGCACTCTATGTCTGCTTATTACTGCCAGGACATAGATTCCAACTTCTGCGTTTGTGTGCACAAGCCATTTCCATCATTTGCATCAATTCTGCGATGCTGCAAGTCTGCAACCCGGTTGCTCTGCTGCCATGCTGACAGTAGAGCTCCATATTCCATATCTCTGACTCCCATGATCATTGTGGAAAAAAGGTCTCTCTCTGGTCCTAAAGGTCCAGAGACAGAAGGTCCCGAAGTGGTTAAGGAAGAAAGGAAGTGGCTTTGGCTACATCCATGTGACTTTGCATCCTGGGAAAGTCCTTATTACCCTTTGATTGCAGAGTCAACAGTACATGCCCTTTTACACTTAATCAGTTGCTCTCAGATAAAACGGAAAGAAAACTGATTTTCAAAGTAATTCCCATGTTTTCCTATGGCATCTTTCACACTTAACACGTTTTAACTGAAATCTTTGTCACAATGCACTGCTATGGAACAAACACATACCAACGCGTACTAACGCACACTAACACACACCAACTGATTAAGTGTAAAAGAGGCCTACCTCTGTTAGGGCTGGTTCAGATGGACGTTTTGAGGCGTCGCGTTCGTTGGCGTCGCGGCGGCAATGCGTCCGGGCGGTCGCATTTTTCCTTCCCCTATGGGGACATTACCCGTCGCGGTTAACTGCCCCTGGAAGCTACATGTAGCTTCCAGGGGCTCCTTGAATGCCAGGGAAAATCGGGACCCGAACGCCGCGTTCGTGTAAATGCGCATGAAAGCTTGGTACAAACGCTCCCATTCACTTGAATGGGAGCGTTTAACGCCAAGCCCCGAACGCTGGTGGTAAACGCTCCGCAAACGTCCGTCTGAACCAGCCCTTACAAGACCTAACAGGTGTTTTTGATGGAAAGAGACTCTGATGCCCACAGTCTACAGACTACAAGGTGCCCACAGTCTGGTCTAGTACATGCATCCATCCTACGTTTCCTGGCCACCCAGGCCTTGTGTCTGATTCAGGGTCTAAACCAACACCATTTAAAAATGTGTATTGCCAGTTTAAATGTTTATGTTTTCATCAAATTACTTAGAAGAAAAACAAACAAAAAAAAACTATTATTCACCACAGTATGTTAATAAGCTAAAGTCCACCTAAGGCAGGCTGACACATCTTGATACATTTGTGCCACACCTGCTAATATTTAACACTTCACATCTAGACCTTGTTTCCCCCTTATGGATCAGAGCAGTTTTGACATTTTAGCTTTGTCGCTATATGCAGTGTTTCATTTGATCATGTGTTAGATAGATATATAGAGAAAAACAAATGTAAAAAAAATGGTTAAAGAGACTAAAAGGGTAAGGGCATTGTTATAAAGGAGTATGAAAAACTCTGTGAAAGTTATACTATTAGAAAACAGTGCGGTTGTTTAATTTATTAGGGTCCATGGCAGTTTATTCTTTTCAATGTTTGTAATGGTGTCTTCCCTGGATTTAGAAAGTGCAACAGAGGACACTTGGAGAAATATGACATCAATGTCATTAAGACTGTATGTACATATGTATGTAATTGAGTACCGTAGGGATTTTTTTAAATGAGTATGCATTGTTCCCAAACCTTTTAATTTTTGCACAAAGCCAAAGCAGATGGTGTGAAGTGCTTTCACTGCTACAAACAGAAAGACATAATAATTAATAATGTTATACAAATGGACCAAAGACATAAGGGCCCATATGCAATTATATTTTTCTCCTGAGTTTTCTCCTAGGAGATATTTTTAAACTTGTCAATAAAATGTCTTTTTAACCACCAGAAAGCAAGAAAACACTCAAAATAATTTTGATATTACCTTTTCACCTACTTTTGGTACGTTTTCAGTTGAAAAATGCTGGAAAGTTTTTTTAAATAGAAGATGAAAAATTATCTCCTAGGAGAAAACTTGAGTGAAAAAGTTAATTGCATATGGGCCAAGGTGCCATATGCAATTCACTTTTTCACCTGCGTTTTCTCCTAGGAGAAAAAAAAACATCTTCCATTTAAAATAACATTTTAGCACTTTGCAATGGCAAAAGTATCAAAAAGTAGGTAAAAAGTACTATCAAAATTATTTTGAGCATTTCTTTGCTTGCTAATGGTTAAAAATCAATTTATTAACAAGTTTCAAAATATCACCTAGGAGAAAAGTCAGGTGAAAAATTCAATTGCATATGGGCCAAGGGCCCATATGCAATTCACTTTTTTTCCAAAGTTTTCTCCTAGGTGATATTTTCATAACTTGTCATAAAATGCCCTTTAAGCCACTAGCAAGAAATGAAATACTCAAAATAAATTTTATATTACTTTTTTACCAACTTTTGGGTACTTTTTTAATTGTAAAATGCTGACAATTTAGTTTAAAGAGAAGATGAAAATTATCTCCTTGGAGATAACTCAAGTGAAAAGGTGAATTGCATATGGGCCAAGGGCTCTTATTCAATTCACCTTTTCTCCTGTTTTCTCTCTAGGTGATATTTTCACATCTTATTAAAATGCCTTTTAAGCCAACAAGCAAGAAATACTCAGAATAATTTTACTAGTACTTTTTCACCTACTTTTTAGTACATTTTCAACTGCAAGTGCTACAAAAGTTATTTAAACTTAAGATGTAAAATTATCTTCTAGAAGAAAACTTAGGAGAAACAGATAAGGGGAATGGTGTTTATTGCCTGCTTTTATCTTCATCTATGTAGATTATGAGGAAATACTCTCCTCCATGACTGAGCAGACTAATAAAGACAATGACATTTTAGCAGATAGGATGGACATAATAAGGAAAGACATAATATCCTCTACCTTTTAGAGTTAATGATGCGAGAAGGTGAAACAAACTCAAAGGAAAAATATTTAATAAGGGATAGGAGAGATTATGTAGCTGACAGCAGAAATTGTATTTTCTTGTAGATACTTAGGATACTGAATACTCAAGGGGGGAAGTCACTTATATAGTAGTGACCCCTGTCAAATCTCTTCTCAGAAAACTTTGAAATGGAAAGGAGAATGTTTTTTTATTATAATAGCGGGCTGACAAATCTTATAAGCCAATCTTATGTTCATGGTTGGTTGATGTATATTGCTAATTATCAATGGAGATGCTACACCCATAGATTATAAATAGCAGGCAAAAGAAAAGACCACAACCCAAACATTCAAAGGTAATCTTGTCTTGTATATGCTTTGTTACTTGCACTGCTGAGGGACAAGCCATACACAACATATATGCATAATGAAGAAAAAACTAGCATGAATCCTGTCTGGGTAAACATGTAGCTTTACAATTCATCTAGCTCTATCAGGGTTTCCTCCAAGTCTGAATCAACCCAAGAAGTGTAGACTGCTTGGATTTTTCCTGAGGACTAATATCTTTTCCTGATATGATCACTTAATATATCAGACACACAGCTTTCCATCATCCCTGTCTGCTCTCTTTATTGTATAAAATACCCCAAAAAGGCATGGTTCACACATAAGGCTCAGTTCCCACTTGAGCGGATGCAAAATGGGTATGGTAAGCGCATAAGCTCCATCCATCTTGCATCCAACCTGCGTCGCCTGCTCCGCTTCCGCCCATCCAAAGGGATCGCCACTTTCCACCGCCGTTCGTGGACAGTCACCACCAATTGGTCCATCTGTACTCAACCCGGAAGCCTGCAGAAACATGGGCTCTCCATAGGTTGCATTAGACCAATTCTTCCTAGCAACAGGGAGAGTTTTCATTGGTCCACCACGAACCAATGAGAATTTTCCCTGTTGATGAGGATTCTCATTGATCTTTTTCCAGACCAATGGAGATCCCCATGGTACTGCCTGCTGCAGGGATCTGTACAGGGACCGAGCGGGAGGGGACATGTAGTCAAAGCAGATGCATTGCCCCATAGGCTATATGGGGGAAGGCATCCACCAGTCTGGTATTATTGGCTTACTGCAACAGATCCTGCGTATCCCTTGCGGAGTAACAAGTGTGAGCAGCTCCTATTTTTCAGGAAACCCTCATCTTGTCTGTGGCTGGCAGTGGTGGGCTGAAATTTTGCAAATGCGAAATTTCACATCAAACTTCGCATTTACGCATCATAATCATAATGAAAAATTTCAGGGAACATCGTAATTAATTAATAGTAATATTTAAAAATTTTGCATAATTTTTGCACAATTTCACGAAATTGTGTGCCGACTTTGGCAGTGAATAGCAAAGCCCTTATACATGGTAGTGACACCAACATTGCTACATATGTTAAGAAGAATATTAGGTACAATTCAAAAAATAATTTTCCAAAAAGACCTTGCAGTTTTTGAGAAAATAGATTTAAATATGCAAAGAAAATTTTTATTTTAAACTCATTTTTTTAGTTTAACCACTTCAGCCTACAGCTTCGAAAATCTTATGCATCCAAGCAATGTTCACCTCCCATTCATTCGCTAATAACTTTATCGCTACTTATCAAAATTAATTGATCTATATCTCGTTTTTTCCGCCACTCATTAGGCTTTCTTTAGGTAGTACATTTTGCTAAGAGCCACTTTACTGTAAATACATTTTAACAGGAAGATTAAGATAGAAATGGAAAAAAAACATTATTTCTCAGTTTTTGGCCATTATAGTTTAAAATTAATACATGCTACAGTAATTAAAACCCATGCATTTTATGTGCCCATTTGTCCCGCTTATTACACCATTTAAATTACGTCCCTATCACAATTTATGGCGCCGATATTTTATTTAGAAATAAAGGTGCATTTTTTCAATTTGCGTCCATCACTATTTACAAGCTTATAATTTTAAAAAAATGTAATAAGATACTCTCTTGACATGTATATTTAAAAAGTTCAGACCCTTAGGTAACTATTTATGTAGTTTTTTTTTTTTTAATTGTAATTTTTTTTATTATTTTTTTAATACAAAAATGTATTTGGGTAATTTTAGTTTGGGAGGTAAATAGCCAATTTTAGATGTAAAATAATGTATTTTTTATTCAATACAGGTATGTGGGTGCAGTTTACTATTTGGCCACAAGATGGCCACATTCAAAAAGTTCCTAGATGCGAACGATGTCGCATCTAGGAACTAAAATGAAGAGAAGTTGTTTCCTGGGGGCAGAAATACCACGCTCTCTGATGAGAAAGCGTCGGTATTTCTGCCGGGGACTTGGATCGGTGAATGGGAATTATATTCCCATTCACTGATCGGGGGGGCAGCGGGAGGCAGCGGGGGCGCGCGCGGGCGCGCGCCCGATCGCGCGCACCACACGGCTGCAGCACCACTGCCTATCTGGACGGATATATGCGTCCAGATATGGCGAAGTGGTTAAAAACTATTTTTTCTTTGCATTTTTAAAATCTATTTTCTCAAAAACTACAAGGTCTTTTTGGAAAATTCTTTCTTTGCCTTGTACCCACTATTTTCCCTAACATGTGTAGCAATTTTGGCATCACTGCCATGTATAGGGGCTTTGCTATTCATTGCCAAAGTTGGCACAAAATTACACAAAAATTATGCCAAATTTTAGGCAAAATTACGAATCACTATACGAAATCAATTTAATTTACAAATCGTAATTACGTATAAGCGTAAATGCAAAAAATTAAAAAAATTATCGAAATTACCTGATTGTGATCATCCTAGGTGGCTGGGGAGAAAAAATGTGGTAGAGAATGGTGCCCTGGATGAGGAAGAGAAGCTGGGTCCTCCGTCTCAAACCTCATTAGAATGGGGCAGTTTTTGCTGATGTGTCTTAGGAAGGACCTCCATATCAAAATCATGAAGGACACAGACCTGTACTGGGTTGCAGCTTTATTAGACCCTCTGTACAAACAGAAAATGGTGGAGATTCTACCACAATCACATACTTCCATACCAAACTGAGGCAAATGTTATATTTTGCTTTTCGGGGTGGTGGTAAAGGAAGAGCCATTACCAGTCAAAGAGGTGCCAACAGTAACACTCCCGCGCCTTCAAGAACACAGCAAATTACTGCTGAGGGTGATGTATCAATCATGTCAGATCATGTCTGATATGAGGTCCTTCTTCTGTACAATGCCTCAACAGGTTGCGTCTGGATCCACCCTCAGGGATCACCTCTACAAACAGGTATCTGACTACCTTGGGTTAACGATCACCATGGACACTCTGAGGAGCAAAGAACCTCTGGATTTCTAGGTGTGCAGACTTGACCTGTGGCCAGAGCTGTTTTAATTTTCTATAGAGCTTTAGGCTTGCCCCACATCAAGCATCCTATTCAAACTGACATTCAGTGCAGCTGGAGGGATCATGAAAGACAAGCATAGTCGCTTAGCACACAGAAATGTCAATCACTTAAAAAGGAAACCAGACACAATTTAAACAAAAATTTTTTATACATACATGGGGCTTCCTCCTGCCCCATGCGCCTGGATCGCTCCCACGTCACCAACCTGAGTCTTCTGTATCACCGTTACCTGGTCCCATAACTTCGGCCAGTCCGAGAAGAGAAGTGTGCCCTCTACGTATCTCCGGCAGCTGACTGGCTGTAGTTATGAGACCTGGTATCGACAATACAGAAGTCTGAAGACTGTGGCGTGGGAGCAATCCATGTGCATGGAGCTGGAGGAAGCCCCAGGTATGTATAAAACTTTTAGTTTAAATCGTCTCTGGTACACTTTAACATTTATAAAAATGAACCAGGCATGGAGCTTGGAGGGTGACAGCACAGATGTGTAATATGATTATTTTGCAATATTACCCTGGTGCATGCCCCTTACTTAGAGTCTCATGTCCGTTGTACTGCCCACACTTTTGTATGCCTGTGAGACTGTGTACGAGTGTCAGTGCTCAAAAGCTGAATCACTCCCACATACAACAACAACAACAACAACAAATAACATTTGTAAAGTGCTTTTCTCCCGTTGGACTCAAAGCGCATAAGCATGGCTCAGACCATCGTGGTACAGAGGAAGAATTTTATAAGTCCGGAAATGCCAGGCTAAACAGGTGGCTTTTCAGTCTGGATTTGAATAGCTCCAGGGATGGTGCTGTCTTTACTGGGTGTGGCAGGGAGTTCTAAGGAGTAGGGGCAGCATGACAGAAGGCTCTGTCTTCATATTTTTTGAGGTGCACTCTGGGAGTGACCAAGTTTATAGAACTTGCTGATCTGAGGTGGTGCAGCTCCAGCAAGTCCTTCGCATATCCAGGGCCCAGATTGTGCAGGGAATTGAATGTCAGCAGTCCAATCTTGAAGAGTATTCTCCATTCTACTGGTAGCCAGTGCAGTGAGCGAAGGATCGGTGTAATGTGACAGTGGCGAGGCTGGTTTGTTAGCAATCTGGCAGCAGCATTCTGCACTAATTGCAGGCGACACAGGTCCTTTTTGGGGAGGCCAGCATAACGGGCATTGCAGTAGTCCAGCCGTGATGTGATGAAGGCGTGAACTAGGGTTGAAAGATCCTCTGCAGGAATCAGATGTTTAATCTTTGCAATGTTCTTCAGATGAAAGTAGGAAGATTTAACTACAGATGAAATTTGGTTTCTGAAACTCAATTCCCCATCGATTAGTATGCCAAGGCTGCACACAAGGTTGGAGCTGTTCATGTCGGAATTCCTAATCCTGATTGGTGTTGCTTTAGGATAGAGCTGATTTGATAGCGAGCGCTGGCTTTTGACAAAAAGGACCTCAGTTTTTTTAGTATTCAGTTTCAAGCAGTTATCATTCATCCATGCCTGTAGCTCAGCTAAGCAAGAATTTATTTTTGGAGTAGGGTCTGTTCCACCAGGTTTGAAGGACAGGTATAGCTGTGTGTCATAGGCGTAGCAGTGGTAAATCAGGCCATGTCCTTGGATAAGTGTACCGAGTGGCAACATGTAGACTGCAAACAGCAGAGGGGATAGGATTGATCCTTGTGGCACTCCAAATTGTAGAGGTGCAAGTTTGGACATGATGGGTCCTAGGGATACTCTCTGTGTTCTGTCAGTCAGGAATGATCTGAACCACTGGAGGACTGATCCACTGATGCCACAGTACTCCTGCAGTCTGTTAAGCAGGATTTCATGGTCAACTGTATCAAAAGCCGCTGACAGATACAACAGGATTAGGATGGAGCATTCCCCTCTGTCCCTTGCCATGAGCAGATCGTTGCAGACTTGGATGAGGGCTGTTTCACAGCTGTGGCGTTTCTTAAAGCCATAACTGCTCGAGAAGGCTGCTGAAAATAACCTGGCAGAACAAGGTTCCAGACATAGATGTCCTCTTTCAGGCTGGTCTGCCAAGCATCTACACCCTTCTGAAGAGAACCCAGGTAAGGTAGGCAGGGCACCTTGTTCGCATGCCAGACACACGTCTCTGCAAGAGATTATTCTATGGTGAATTGGCTGAAAGAAAATGCACATGAGGTAGGCAGAAAAAGTGCTACAAGGGCATGTTTAAAGTCTCTATTAAAAACCCTGGCATTGACCCAGATTCCTGGGAGAGCCTAGCACAAGATTGCTCATTCTGAAAAAACTGTATCAGCATAGATGCTACATCCTATGATCGGAGCAGGATTGCAGAGGCACGGAAGCTGTGCACATTGGCGTAGCTAAGGAGCTATGGGCCCCAGTGCAAGTTTTACATTGGGCACCCCCCCCCCCCCCCCCCCCCAAAGCACTCTATACATAACAATTGACATGGCTCACCAAAACCTGCCAAGGACAACCACAGTGACAGAGGTGCAAGAAGGGGATGGGGAACAGTGTGGTAATGATTACTACTATATAAAGCATCTATAGAAGTGATTATTACCGGCATGGTTGCTCATCACGAGTCGACCTTGTGATCACGGCATAGCCGGGATTCATAAGCATTTTTTCATTATCCGACATCGTGATCCGAATTCGTGATTGCCTCTCAATCATGAATTCAGTTCCGAATGCACTCTTGATCGTGGTCCAAATTTGGGTCGTGATCACGGATTTAGCCGTGATCAAAGGCCGTGATTAAACCGCCAAAACCCACTGACTTTAACGGTTAATAGCAAAGCCCCCTTAAATGCCAGAAACGCCAAATTTGCAGGTTATGTTAGGAAGAAAAGTGGGAGCAAGAGGACAATTTTTTTTTCATAAAGACCTTTTACTTTTTGAGAAAATCAATTTTAAAAATTTCAAAAGGAAAAATATATATTTTTAAATGCGGTAAATGACAGTTTGTTAATAAAACAAAGGTTAATAGCAAAGCCCCCTTACATGGCAGAAACACCAAATTTGCAGGATAGGTTAAAAAGATAGTGGGAAAAAATATTTTTTCCTATTTTCAACAATTTTGTTGTTGTTCTTCATTTTTTTTTAAATGACGTGGGGCCCCCCTACCCAGCATATTTAACCTCTTGTCTCCCCATGTCTGGTCTGTTGAAATAAAAGATTCAGATCAATTTTGCATTTTAAAGGGAATCTGAACTGAAAATAAACTGATGAGATAATTATTTGTACATGCAGTACAGCTAAGAAATAGAACATCAATAGCAAAGTTATGAGTCTCATATTGTTTCTAATATTGAAAGAGATAAAAAAAAACGTCAGTTGTTATCTATGCAAAAGAGCTTCTCTGAGCTCTCTGATACAACTTGAGTTGGCTACAGTGCTGTTTTTTGAAGCACTTATGTCAACCTGTCTCCTACTGTTTCTTGTTTGTTTAAGGTTTTACTGCAGGGGAGTTCAACGGGTCATTATTTCTGCTCTGTTTCATAGTTTAAAATAAAAAGTGTAGTTTGTAAACTGCAAATATTATAGAATGATGCAATGTTTTGCAATGATGCAAAAAAAAAGCTATATAACTGAAAATAAAAACATGAGACTCTTTTCTTTGCAACTAATGTTTTATTAATTATCTGTACCGCGGTGGCGGGGGTTCGCTTCAGTGTAAAAAAAAAAAAAAGAAAGAGCTGAAACTCTGAAATACAACAGTTCTATTGAAAGGTGAGGGTTTTTTTTTGTGATAGGCATTTTTTTTCTAGGACTTAATCGTAAATAACAGCAGGAAAGTTTACAATCAGTAGAAACCAATATGTCAACTAAAACAGTGTATTAAGTTAATTAAGGCAGTGAGCTTTACCAGAGGCTATATTCATCATTTCAGTTTCTGTCTGGCTTTTACAAATAACTAGACTTTTGTGGCATACTATCCATCTTGACCATTTTAGACATCTTAAAAGCCTTATCGAGTTTTGGAATAAAAGTATGCAGGAGGTGGAAGCAAGCAGCATCTTTTTCCAGTTTAAGAGTCTACGTGATTGTTTTCTTACTACAAAAAAATGGTTGAATTTACATTTCCTGACTCTCAGCTACAAAACAGAATGTCAAGCAATCCATTTGCTCTTTACTAAAACTTGTCACAATGTCCAATTGCTTGATTTATGGACAGTTCTCTTGTCACCCCCTCTGCCTGATTTCTTTCATTTCCTGCTGGAGTGCCAAGGCAGGTCATGACATGCACACTAGGTCAGAATAATAATGCTCCTTAAATCACATTGTCTGACAGTAACTTATTTGTCTCATTTAAATAATTAACATGAGACGCAGAAACTGCAGGATGTAACCCCAGCACATTAAAAAGTACTCAGAAATATTGATTTGAATACTAAGCAAAGCACAAATATTTACTCTACCCATAAAGTTACTTTATTACATAAGCAATGCTTATTTTACTAACAAAATGAGAGATTATCATATGAGTGTATATTCTTTCCATTTCTAATGCAAATAAATGTGTTTTACTACACGTAAACAAATGTATCAGTTTATTAGATCCATGTCTAACTGATTTTATAACGAGAGCCTTAAAGAGAAACTCCGCTTCCATTTAAAATTTGCTGCAAACATATGTGAGTGCTCTGCAAGATGTTATTCTTGTTATATAAGAGAATTTTTCCATTTCAGCTTGCACCTAGGCAGCTATGAATTCCCAAAATAGGCTGAAGCTGAAATGGCTTTGCAACCCCGGAATCTGTATTATTTTTGTGAAGTACCAACTTCCCATAAACTTTCCATGTTGATGCTTGAGCCACACAGAGCAGGAGCTCATTAATCATTTTTCACACCTGATGTAATCGGCTGAGAGGTAGCAAACTTGGACACTCCCATATCACAGTCTCTTTTAGCAACTGTGTTTCATAATTGTGATCAGCATGCATGTTTTTCACAAGCTTTTAAGCAAGCTTAAATGGGTTCTGTGGAGTCGTCTAATTAACAAAAACAGACACTTACCTGGGGCTTCTATCAGCCCCCTGTAGCTGTAATGTCCCCCGCCATCCTCCTCCGATCACTCATTCCCCGCCGCCGGTCCCGCTCTGGCTGCGGCTCCACGGCTATGGCCACGTGCGCGTGCGCTCCCGCTCGTGACTCAGCGAGCTTACTGCGCAGGCGCAGTACAAGAAAACCTCGTACTGCACCTGCGCAGTAAGCTCCAAGAGACTTTTGGATGATTCCTACAAAAAAAAAACCCTATCGAAAGTATTAATTGGACAGGATGGAAGATCTAGGGTGATTGGGGTAATGGCAAGGGTGGCGGTAGGTAGATAGACAGCTGATAGTGTTGCACTGCATCGAACAATGCAACGCTGCAGTAAGAGCTTGTTCACACTACAATAACTTTTCTAAGTATTTTGTGATTTTAAAAGCTCTTGCTAATGTTATCCTATGTGTGTGCTCTCTCTGGAGCAATGTGATTTTGTAAAAATCCCCCATAGCATTGCATTAGCAATAGCTTTTCAAAATCACTAGTGCTTAATAAGCTCTTGTAGTGTGATCGAGTCCCAAGATCTATTTTCAATAGATGCTGGAATTTATAGACAATTAATGTGGCAATAAATTGTTTCCTTTCTGATTTCATTCCTTTCAGAGAGGAATAAATAATTTTGCCACATCAAATGACAATCTATAAGTACAAGGCCAGCTGGAGAGCCCATTCACACTTAGAAACGCAAAACGCCAGCGATTTTTGCCTGCGTTTTGCGGGAGTGATTTTTCCAGGATTTCACGTTGAAAAATCACTGGACAGTGCAGCGATTTTTCCGCGACCGTGTTTAGCGCTTCTATAGCACTGAAACGTGATCGCCGGGAAATCACCTGAAAATGGTGCAGGCTAAGCGTTTGCATTCCGCAATTTTGGGCGATTTGCGTCGATTAGCGCAAATCGCCCAAGTAAGAATGGGTCCATAGACTTTTATTACACTAGCGCTTTCAAAAGCGCTAGCATTTGAGCATTTTGCCGAAATTGCTGGCAAAACGCTCAAGTGTGAATGGGCCCTAAGGCTTATGCAAATAAATATCTTTTTTTTTCTTTAGGGTTTTCCATAATGGTGCAGAAGTCTAACAGAATAAAGTGCTCTGGTGTGCACCATCCCATTGAAATACTACTCTATGGGCTTAATTCTAGTGTTGGGCGAACATCTAGATGTTCGGGTTCGGGCCGAACAGGCCGAACATGGCCGCGATGTTCGGGTGTTCGACCCGAACTCCGAACATAATGGAAGTCAATGGGGACCCAAACTTTTGTGCTTTGTAAAGCCTCCTTACATGCTACATACCCCAAATTTACAGGGTATGTGCACCTTGGGAGTGGGTACAAGAAAAAAAAATGTAGCAAAAAGAGCTTATAGTTTTTGAGAAAATCGATTTTAAAGTTTCAAAGGGAAAACTGTCTTTTAAATGCGGGAAATGTCTGTTTTCTTTGCACAGGTAACATGCTTTTTGTCGGCATGCAGTCATAAATGTAATACATATAAGAGGTTCCAGGAAAAGGGACCGGTAACGCTAACCCAGCAGCAGCACACGTGATGGAACAGGAGGAGGGTGGCGCAGGAGGAGAAGGCCACGCTTTGAGACACAACAACCCAGGCCTTGCATGAGGACAAGAAGCGTGCGGATAGCAATTTGCATTTTGTCGCCATGCAGTCATAAATGTTATACAGATGAGAGGTTCAATAAACAGGGACCGGAAACGCTAACCCATCACAGATGTTCATTGTTCATGTTACTTGGTTGGGGTCCGGGAGTGTTGCGTAGTCGTTTCCAATCCAGGATTGATTCATTTTAATTTGAGTCAGACGGTCTGCATTTTCTGTGGAGAGGCGGATACGCCGCCGATCTGTGACGATGCCTCCGGCAGCACTGAAACAGCGTTCCGACATAACGCTGGCTGCCGGGCAAGCCAGCACCTCTATTGCGTACATTGCCAGTTTGTGCCAGGTGTCTAGCTTCGATACCCAATAGTTGAAGGGTGCAGATGGATTGTTCAACACAGCTACGCCATCTGACATGTAGTCCTTGACCATCTTCTCCAGGCGATCGGTGTTGGAGGTGGATCTGCACGCTTGCTGTTCTGTGTGCTGCTGCATGGGTGTCAGAAAATTTTCCCACTCCAAGGACACTGCCGATACCATTCCCTTTTGGGCACTAGCTGCGGCTTGTGTTGTTTGCTGCCCTCCTGGTCGTCCTGGGTTTGCGGAAGTCAGTCTGTCGGCGTACAACTGGCTAGAGGAGGGGGAGGATGTCAATCTCCTCTCTAAAGTCTCCACAAGGGCCTGCTGGTATTCTTCCATTTTGACCTGTCTGGCTCTTTCTTCAAGCAGTTTTGGAACATTGTGTTTGTACCGTGGATCCAGAAGGGTATAAACCCAGTAATTGGTGTTGTCCAGAATGCGCACAATGCGTGGGTCGCGTTCAATGCAGTCCTAGGCCGAAGAGGTCATAGCCTAGGGTCACAAAACCTGTTTATTTGGGCAATTTCAATGGTGGCGAGTCTGACGTACATAAATCTCAGCAATGGCCGTTAGCAACGTCTGAATCTCACGAAATGTCTCATGCAGGTAGAAGACATATTGTTAGACTTGGGCTCCAAAGATGGGTTCCCTACATCTCTGCAAACCAGAGTTACAGGGCTCCAAATTTGGTAGAATCCCCCATAGGCTTTCATTGGGCCTCCTATTTACAGTTCCAAAATCTCACATCTTTTCAAAGGGCAATTACTCAGCAGTGGCAAATTTTCTAACATTGTAGGGACCCTTAGGGGGAACATGACTGGTGAGTTTCGGGCCCCTAGGCCAAAGAGGTCATAGCCTAGGGTCACAAAAACCTGTTTATTTGGGCTATTTCAATGGTAGTGATGGTGACGTACATAAATCGCAGCAATGGCCGTTAGCAAAGTCTGAATCTCACGAAATGTCTCATGCAGGTAGAAGACATATTGTTAGACTTGGATTCCAAAGATGGGGTCCCTACATCTCTGCAAACCAGAGTTACAGGGGTCCAAAATTGGTAAAATCCCCCATAGGCTTTCATTGCCTCCCTATTTCACTTTCCAAAATCTCACATCTTTTCAAAGGGCAATGGCTCAGCAGTACCAAATTTTCTAGCATTGTAGGGACCCTTAGGGGGAACATGACTGGTGAGTTTCGGGCCCCTAGGCCGAAGAGGTCATAGCCTAGGGTCACAAAAACCTGTTTATTTGGGCTATTTCAATGGTAGTGATGGTGACGTACATAAATCGCAGCAATGGCCGTTAGCAAAGTCTGAATCTCACGAAATGTCTCATGCAGGTAGAAGACATATTGTTAGACTTGGATTCCAAAGATGGGGTCCCTACATCTCTGCAAACCAGAGTTACAGGGGTCCAAAATTGGTAAAATCCCCCATAGGCTTTCATTGGGCCTCCTATTTACCGTTCCAAAATCTCACACCATTTCAAAGGGCAATGGCTCAGCAGTGGCAAAACTCACCAGTCATGATCCCCCTAAGGGTCCCTACAATGCTAGAAAATTTGGTACTGCTGAGCCATTGCCCTTTGAAAAGATGTGAGATTTTGGAAAGTGAAATAGGGTGGCAATGAAATCCTATGGGGGATTTTACCAATTTTGGACCCCTGTAACTCTGGTTTGCAGAGATGTAGGGACCCCATCTTTGGAATCCAAGTCTAACAATATGTCTTCTACCTGCATGAGACATTTCGTGAGATTCAGACTTTGCTAACGGCCATTGCTGCGATTTATGTACGTCACCATCACTACCATTGAAATAGCCCAAATAAACAGGTTTTTGTGACACTAGGCTATGACCTCTTTGGCCTAGGGGCCCGAAACTCACCAGTCATGTTCCCCCTAAGGGTCCCTACAATGCTAGAAAATTTGCCACTGCTGAGTAATTGCCCTTTGAAAAGATGTGAGATTTTGGAACTGTAAATAGGAGGCCCAATGAAAGCCTATGGGGGATTTTACCAAATTTGGAGCCCTGTAACTCTGGTTTGCAGAGATGTAGGGAACCCATCTTTGGAGCCCAAGTCTAACAATATGTCTTCTACCTGCATGAGACATTTCGTGAGATTCAGACGTTGCTAACGGCCATTGCTGAGATTTATGTACGTCAGACTCGCCACCATTGAAATTGGCCGAATAAACAGATTTTGTGACCCTAGGCTATGACCTCTTCGGCCTAGGACTGCATTGAACGCGACCCACGCATTGTGCGCATTCTGGACAACACCAATTACTGGGTTTATACCCTTCTGAAATCCACGGTACAAACACAATGTTCCAAAACTGCTTGAAGAAAGAGCCAGACAGGTCAAAATGGAAGAATACCAGCAGGCCCTTGTGGAGACTTTAGAGTGGAGATTGACATCCTCCCCCTCCTCTAGCCAGTTGTACGCCGACAGACTGACTTCCGCAAACCCAGGACGACCAGGAGGGCAGCAAACAACACAAGCCGCAGCTAGTGCCCAAAAGGGAATGGTATCGGCAGTGTCCTTGGAGTGGGAAAATTTTCTGACACCCATGCAGCAGCACACAGAACAGCAAGCGTGCAGATCCACCTCCAACACCGATCGCCTGGAGAAGATGGTCAAGGACTACATGTCAGATGGCGTAGCTGTGTTGAACAATCCATCTGCACCCTTCAACTATTGGGTATCGAAGCTAGACACCTGGCACAAACTGGCAATGTACGCAATAGAGGTGCTGGCTTGCCCGGCAGCCAGCGTTATGTCGGAACGCTGTTTCAGTGCTGCCGGAGGCATCGTCACAGATCGGCGGCGTATCCGCCTCTCCACAGAAAATGCAGACCGTCTGACTCAAATTAAAATGAATCAATCCTGGATTGGAAACGACTACGCAACACTCCCGGACCCCAACCAAGTAACATGAACAATGAACATCTGTGATGGGTTAGCGTTTCCGGTCCCTGTTTATTGAACCTCTCATCTGTATAACATTTATGACTGCATGGCGACAAAATGCAAATTGCTATCCGCACGCTTCTTGTCCTCATGCAAGGCCTGGGTTGTTGTGTCTCAAAGCGTGGCCTTCTCCTCCTGCGCCACCCTCCTCCTGTTCCATCACGTGTGCTGCTGCTGGGTTAGCGTTACCGGTCCCTTTTCCTGGAACCTCTTATATGTATTACATTTATGACTGCATGCCGACAAAAAGCATGTTACCTGTGCAAAGAAAACAGACATTTCCCGCATTTAAAAGACAGTTTTCCCTTTGAAACTTTAAAATCGATTTTCTCAAAAACTATAAGCTCTTTTTGCTAAATTTTTTTTCCTCTTGTACCCACTCCCAAGGTGCACATACCCTGTAAATTTGGGGTATGTAGCATATAAGGAGGCTTTACAAAGCACGAAAGTTCGGGTCCCCATTGACTTCCATTATGTTCGGAGTTCGGCCATGTTCGGCCCGAACCCGAACATCTAGATGTTCGCCCAACACTACACGTGACCCGTTCGGCCAATTACAGCGCTAGCCGAACGTTCGGGTAACGTTCGGCCATGCGCTCTTAGTACGGCCATATGGCCGAACAGTTTGGCCGAACACCATCAGGTGTTCGGCCGAACCCGAACATCACCCGAACAGGGTGATGTTCTGCAGAACCCGAACAGTGGCGAACACTGTTCGCCCAACACTACTTAATTCCCTAAGACAAATAGCATGCCTTATCAAAGTTAACACACCTTATCAAAGTTAACACGCCTTATCAGAGTAGCATAGCGAGCGCTACAAACCCGCAGGGGCTCAGGGCAGGATGAATGGAGTTTGCTATGCTACTCTGATAAGACATGTTAACTTTGATAAGGCGTGCTGACTTTGATAAGGCATGCTATTTGTCTTAGTGAATCAAGCCCATGGAGCAGTATTTCAATGGGATGGTGCACACCAGAGCAATTTGTTTTTTCCCCAAACGCAAACTCGGCTCCTACAGCATTTTTGCAGATTTCTGAGGAGATTCTGCCTCAATGTTAAGTATAGGAAAGTGGAAAAGCACTAGATCAGAGCAATTTTCCAAGCTACAGCTACAGAAGCTGTTCAGTTACAGCTCCATTGTAACAAAAAATAAAATATGCTAAACCAAAATGCTCCAAAAATGTGTAGAAAATCGCTCTGTACCTGTATAGAATCGGGCTGAAAAAAACGCTTCAAAAAATGCTAGCGTTTGCGGATACACTAGCGGTTTTTGGCAGCGCACTGGCCTATACATATACACAAGGTGAATTTACTCACTAGGAGGGATCAAACCAGGTAGCACTAAGGCTATGTTCACATTTTAAATCGCCAGCGCTATCACAAGTGCTGAACGATTTATTGAGAGTTTTTAAAGCGCTTTTCCCTGCGCTTTACACTTAGAAAAGCACTT
Source organism: Hyperolius riggenbachi (assembly GCF_040937935.1). NCBI lineage: Eukaryota > Metazoa > Chordata > Amphibia > Anura > Hyperoliidae > Hyperolius > Hyperolius riggenbachi. Next base: position 210,047,537 of record NC_090650.1, on the reverse strand, counting down.
TTCTAAGCACTTTTGCAGAGGGATTGAGATTTTCACTTCCTGATGTCAGTCAGAAAAAAAATACATACATTTTACTTATTCTTAAAAGTGCTCCGGAAATCGCTATACAAAGAGCTTTCCCAAGCACTTTGCGATTACCCTATACCTTCCATTGAGCCAAAGCGCTCAGAAAATGGTACATGTAGCACGTTTGCGATTTTACTAAACTTATAATGCTCACATGTAAACGCTCTCATAGGAAATCATTGCACAAGCGCTTTTAGGGCGATTTCAAAAATTGTCAGCGCTTAAAAAAACCTGCTAATGCTTATAGTGGAAATGAGCCCTACTAGCTGGTGCACATCTAAAAGCACTAGCTGAATTGCAAACGCTAAGCATTTTTGGAAGCAATTTTTCAAAGTGATTTCAGGCATGTGCCTAGCAATTTTCTAGGTATGCCTGGTGATTTATTTATTTTTTGAATGTTTGTGTAGCAATTTTTATTTTATTTTGTGTACAGTTTGAGCTGTAAGTGAACAGCTTTAAAAAAAAAAAAAAAAAAAGCTTGGAAAATCGCTCTGTTCTAGCGTTTTTACAGCGATTTTCCACTTTTCCTATACTTAACATTGAGGCTGAATTGCCTCAGAAATGCTGCAGGATCCACGTTTGCATTTGTGAAAAAATCGCATCGCTCTGGTGTGATCCTTCCCATATAAATACATTAGGCAAGCCCTTTTTTTAAAAGCGCTCAGGGGCATTCTTGCCTAAGATGAAACTGCTTAAAGAATACCACAACTGACATGTGGCATAATGAGATAGACATGGGTATGTACAGTGCCTAGCACACAAATACCTATGCTGTGTTCCTTTTTTTCTTTCTCTGCCTGAAAGAGGTAAATATCAGGTATGTAAGTGGCTGACTCAGTCCTGACTCAGACAGGAAGTGACTACAGTGTGACCTTCACTGATAAGAAATTCCAACTATAATACACTTTCCTAGAAGAAAATGGCTTCTGAGAGCAAGAAAGAGATAAAAAAGTGAGAAATTCTTATCAGTGAGGGTCACACTGTAGTCACTTCCTGTCTGAGTCAGGACTGAGTCAGCCACTTACATACCTGATATTTACCTCTTTCAGGCAGAGAAAGAAAAAAAGGAACACAGCATAGTTATTTGTGTGCTAGGCACTGTACATACCCATGTCTATCTCATTATGCCACATGTCAGTTGTGGTATCCTTTAACAGGCAGTGGTTAATGTAAACCATCCAGGATAGAGAGAGCGAACTGAGCAGGTGTAAAAGAGATGCACAACAGGAATCAGAATTTTAACTAGAATGGCAGGATTAATAATTGCATGAACAAAAGCTCACAGGAACATATATATATATATATATATATATATATATATATATATATATATATATATATATATATATTTTTTTTTTTTTTTTTTTATTCTTACTTGGCTCCCAGCTGTGACTTGGGAATGGTCAGTTACTGCAACTGTGCTTTCCAAGATTATATTTAGGTTATATGAAAATATGCTGCTGTGGAGCCATCCATGAATGGAAGAAATGTGTATTAGGGATAAAGCAGCACATTCTGAACTATTTTATAGTGGTCATACATATATCAGTAAATTAGTTTTGCAAATGCTCAGCAACTAGAACCCACCAGTTTATAAAGCACAACCAATAATGGATAGGCCTCATCACAATGTTTTGTGTCAGAATTGGTATTACATCATGGTCTGCAATAAATAAATAAAGAAAGAAAGAAAGAAAAGAAAAGAAAAAAGAAAATAGAGACTAAAGACAGACTTAAAAGGAAAAAGATGTGCAAAATGCAAAGGAAAACAGAGAAACAAAAAGGAAAGGAAACAAGAAGAACAAACTCCTGCCAGAATACTTAATGCTGAAAGTTTGTTGCACAAAAATCCTGAAGCTTTTGCCACCTAAATTGCGTTTTAGGCAAATTTGAGAGAGCAGAGTGTGAGTCCGAAATATCTAACCCCAATAGAGTGGAGATTCTTTTTTTCCATGTGACCAGATTCAGAATCACACCTGTCTTCCAACTCTCAACAATCAATTTCTTAGTAGTGAACATGACAAAAAGAAGTAGATCAGTGGTTAGATTTGATGTTATTTTGTTAGTGGCGATTGAGGGTAGTCTTGTTTAGAAAGTGCAATTTTATTTTGTCAGAGTCTCTGAATTCCAGGACAGAATCACCAGATGTGAGCATAATCTAGGTTCTGCATCGACAGCAGTACGAGGGGGTAGAACATCCCGATTTATCATTATTAGCTTACGGCACCAGATACCAGCGCATAATTACTTCGGATTGTAGTAATTGTAATGAATTTTTTTTAGGGACCATATATATTTTTAATAAAATGTAGCCATGTCTGTTCATCGAAGGTGGCTTGAAGGTCCTGCTCTTACCGTACTCTTATTTCCATCTGGTGGACTGCCTGGAATATTTATCAGTAGCTTGTACTACTACTACATTAGTTGTAAGTGAGACATTGCTTTTGGGGGTTTGATTTTGGCTAGAAGCCATTGTCAAAACATGCATAGATTACTTGTAAAATGACCTTCATGTTTTACTTCACAAGATCTATAACTGAAATGACTTGAAGGAACTGGAAACCAGGGGACTGAGAGCAGGCTCAGACAACTGGAAATTATATAGAAAGTCCCAAGCTCTTGTATCAGGGTCAAGACTTGTTTTGAAAAAACAGGATTTATCGAAGCCTGGGACGAAATTGTTTTCCAAGATTGTTTGCGAGGACTAGAAGTGGAGAGTGTCCTGGAAGTAGCATAATAAAGCTTTTAAAACTTTTTAGGTTGGATTTTATCAGAGGGTGGGTGCAGTCAATCAATCCTTCTAACACTTAAATATTCCATAAGAGTACACCCCTACTTCAGAGGTTTTCTAGTCCTTTTTGATCTGACATTTTCTGAACCAGGACTGAGGGACAGTGATTGGTAGATTTCGAATTACAAAGAGTAGTTTGGGCAGAACCATCATTTTAATTTTAATTCTCCCCAGTATATTAAAGTAGCCCCTATCCCAATTTTCAATAATATTTTTACACTTTTCAATAAGAGACCCAAAAATTATTTTAAATACTCTTCTGTATTTGGGACATAATTTAATTCCTAAATAACCTGTACAATCCTCTCTCCATTCATTAAGGGACAGCGGCTTTAATAATTCTGGGGGTGAGGCGGTGAACAGCCCAGGTCCAGAATGGTAGTCTTCCCAGCATTGATCTTACCATTTGAGCATCAAATAAACTTATCTAAAGCCTTTGCTGCTTTAGGGAATAATATAGCTGGATCAATTAAGCTCAATAAGAGGTTATCGGCATAGGCCAATATCTTGATTTCATTGCGAGGAGTCTTCGAACCTTGCATCTTATGGTCATCTTGTATACCCTGTATGAGATGTTCTTTAACCACATTTAAGAAAGTGTGAGGTGACAGGGGGCATCCTTGCATTACACCGTGAAATATATAGAATCTAGGAAAGCGTTCTCCATTAACCTTAACAGATGAATTTTGATTTACATAAAGTTTGATACACTACCAACTTTTCTAATTGGCCAATCATTGGAGTGGACCAATCACAGGTTGCAGAATTTTTCAGTGGAAATTCAGAAATACTAGTAGTATTGGACCAATTAAATAATATGGTAGTGTACTATGGAAATCAGAATACCCTGAACATTTTAGACCAGCTCCAAGACTCAGATACTACTGAGTTTTGCTACGTCTTGTGAATGGTCTAAAATTTCAGCAGTATTCAAATTTCCGTAGAAAAATGTAGCCTGTGATTGGTCCAATGCTTTTGAGCTCTGTGATTGGGCTAAAATGTCCCAGTTGCAGTAATTGATTATTTCCATGGAATACTGATTTATGAGACTGATTCCCGCTTTCTGCTTCGGAAAGCCCATTTCTTGTCAGACACTCTGAAAAAAGTAATGGGAGAGATGCCAGTTGGCTAACACGCTGACATCACGCTTGATGCTAGACCACACTGTGTCCCATGCCAGCATAAGTCAGAGGAGGAGGGCAGGCTTAGACAGACGTTGCTTCCAGCCAATCACAGCTCTTAAACGGTCATGGATGGCTCTGTTCTTAAAGCGGACGGAGTCGTCCGGTCTGCAAGAAGTTAACAAAGTTGTTTTGGAAGGGACAGATGGAAAATTTGTTACCTTCCCTTTTGATAGGTACCCCCCTCCAATGTTGAAAGCCATGTGATTCAGAGGTTGTTTAGAGGTGAGCCTTAGGCTTACTTCCTCAGATTGCCTGCCCACACAATCTGCATGGTGGTTTAAGAAGCAAGAAGGATTGGAGGAAGATATCTCAGACTCGATTTTTTACGATAAAATAATTTACAAAAAAAACTTATACAAATTTTCAAGATTTCTTTTCACTCCCTCCCCCCTCTTCCCCCCAAACAAACCTTTGGCACCCACCTGGCAGTAATAGCTCTAGCCATAACCTTGAGCATAAGCTATGTAGCAACGGCTAAGATTGACAATCACCTGGTGGATTCCCAAAGTGACATCATGGATCATACATACTCTTACATACAGGCACACTAGAAGCCATTTTAAATAGTAAATCTGTGATTGGGAATTTTTACCCAATGGTGAGTTATCATGCGCAATGTAGCATTATTACATTCCCAAAATGTGTATGATTAAAATCTAAATTGTAATAATTGATATATTAAATGTAGGCTGTTAATGTGTACCAATGGGGAAGATTACTAGATTTTTACATGAACTGATATCTATAACGATAATTAGTACATTCAGATAATAGAATGATAGTCCAGAAGGATTAATTCTTTCATGTCTTCTCCTTGAAAGGTTCAATTAGATATTTTGTTTGCCTTAAGCCATATTCAGAAAATTAGGGCTTTTGTAATTATCTCTGACTTTTGTCTGTTTGCAAACACTTGCAGAACAATGAAATAATTACAATTACAAAACTAGCAATATATGTATCATGTATCAATTAGTTGCTTTTCTTATGGTTCTCCTTTTGAGAAATACTGAAAGAGGCATAGTCTTTCTGACAAGGATGCCACTCATCTTTTTTTTTGTATCTCTTTCCTTCCAACAAATTTTAAAAGTTATGAACATTGGAGAAAGTGAAAATGTGCTATCCTTTCTGTTTTTCCCTTGCAGACATGTTAAATAGGGGAATGACAGGTGCTAAAGGTACATGGTCTAGCTGAGCACATATCAACGTTAACCCTTCACAATAAAATATTCATACACACAGCAACCTGTAAAATACAAAGTAATTCATACTTCTAAAATTGTTAGGAATAGAAGGTACAAATCTCCCTCCCCCCCTTCCCACACACACACTTCCCCCTTCCCACCCCCTTCCCCAAAGTAAAAAAAAAAAAAATCTCCACTGTTTTAGTGTTATGCCAGTTCACATCCACACTGTTTTGTCCTTACAACTGGTCCTCCCCCCCCCCCCCCAACCCATGCAGGTCAGCACACAATACTTCATTTATCTATACCTGAGTTTAAAGTAATGGGGTTCTTTGCTTTAACTTCCAATCTCAACAACAAGAACATATTTTCCTACTCACATTATTTATGTAAAAAGACTGAAAGGCATAGATACATGAGATCTATAATTTGCAGCTACGCTACAATGCTTCTCACACACAGCTACTCACTCACACTTTCACGAAGAACACTCATGTAAAAATCTTTTTTTTTCTTTTTTGGTGATGGTGGTGGACATATGCCCTCCACTTTTAACAACTTACATGGTTACAAGCTGCTGTGCTTGTATGTTTAAGTGCAAAGGACTAATATTTGTAATTGTTTCATTAGGTCACATGCCTTTAACACTTGCTTTTTTTTCTACTTTAGAGCTTCAGAAAGAATACAGCTTAACTATTTACTGCAGTGGTGTCAGTATATCTATGCCTCGCTGGTAGCTATTAATGGCTCTAGAGGCGTACATATACGTACCTCGCTGCGCCACTGATTTGCACTCTTCTGTGCACGCTCCCACTTGCATTCTCACCGCCACTCATTAGTAGAGAGAAAATTCAACTATCTAAGTGCCAGTGTCAATGAACACTAGCATCAATGAGATGCCGTGTGTTCATTGACAAAATGAAAGTGAAAACATGCACGCGTTGCTTCCTATAAGGCGTGTAACGCATGCATGTAGGAAAACCACAGGTGCATCTGTAGCCATGTTGTCACTCCAGGTAAGGAAACCTGCCCCTCCCTCGTGGTGTCACCCCATAAAAATAATAATAATGCAGCAGTGTTTCACCAGAAAATAATCGTAATGCAGCTGCCTGCCCTGCTCTGCCTGCCAGAACCCACAGACTCCAGGCTGGAGGTGATCTGTGGGTTGTAGCCGGTGAACTGGCACAGTGTCAATTAGACTACAAAAGCCAGTTTATTAGCTGGGGGGGACATACTATGTGGTGGTGGGGGGAGGCTGGGCCCCCCCCCTCCCCAGGGCTGCGCCTTACCCTGCGCACATTGCTCTAGACAACTTGCTGTACAGCATGGTAGTTCAGGCATACTTTTCACAAATATTATGGGATATGCAGATACAGTATGTTACCGCCTGTTAGGATAGTACTGGTAGTAAATTACACCCTAATACAGTACATTACTGCCAATACTTTCCTTTCCCATTAAAATTAACCCCTTACCTACCCCACTCCATAGTTACCAAAATAAAATATTTGTATTGTATTAGAAAAAAATTACATAAAAAAATACATAAATAATACTCAACTTTTTTTACTATATATGTATGAGGGTATATTACTGTTATTTTTGCACGTAAGGACTTGTAATGCGTGACGGATGCAAAACTGAAAAAATACACCTTTATTACCAAATAAAATATTGTCGCCATACATTGTACTAGGGACATAGTTTAAATGTTGTAATAACCAGGACAAATTAGGCAAATAAAATGTGTGGCTTTTATCCACAGCAGCATGTTTTATTTTAAAACTATAATGGCTGAAAACTGAGAAACAATTTGTTTTTTTCCCATTTTCTTATTATTATTGCCATTAACCAGCTCCTGACTGCCTAACACTGATGGACGGTGGGAGTGTGGCTGCTGGGGGACTGCCTAATGCAGATTGGTGTCAGTAGTGTGGTAGGCGGGATTAGCAGGGAACGCGTGCTTGCTCACGTGTGCATTTCCTGCTAGTAAACAAAGGAGGGACAGAGATCAGACTGCCAGCCGCGATCAGAGCTTGCATGATGAAATAGAGAAAAAAAGCCAAAAATATATTTGTACAGTGCTGCATTCTAGAGCAGCACTGTACAGAGGCCATCCCTGCCACCTAACTGTCCACCCTAACAGCTCCCAATCTAATACCATACATAGGCTGATGCCTATGCATGTAAAAAGTAGTGTATGTATCGAGTCTAATGACAATTCTTGGGGGGAGGGAAGAATAGAAGAAATAGGGGTTTAAAAAAATTATGATCTTTCATTTATTAAGAAAAAACAACTAAAAATTGCAGCAGCAATCAGAGACCACCAAAAGATAGCTCTATTAGAGGAAGAAAAGGTAGTAAAATTCCTTTGGGTGAATAAACCATTAAAGTCGCACAGTGCTGAATTATAAAAAAAAGTCTGGCCCTGAAGAGGTTAAAATGCTTTTAGTATGTACTAACCAAGGAAATCCTAATTGATGGTGGAAAAAACCAAGACACTGAGGTATTAACTCTTTGTGACCAGTACTGCAGCTATACCGCACAGGTGTCATATCTTCCTGTCTATGCTAAGTGTGCAAAAATACCTACGACACCCTAACAACTGTATTTATAAAACAGTTAAATAAAATAGCAGTAAGAAATGACAGTATCTCTTATTGCAGGCAAGGCTGAATGATGAAAGGTACATATGGCTTCAACAGACACACTTGGGAGAGTGTGGGATGGGATAAATGCTTTATCAAACACTGGACAGGGAGGAAATGATGAAATGCTGAACTGCAGTGCTAGCTACAAATAGTTCATCTCACTTTGCAGAAGGAAAAGAGGGGGGAGGTCACATGTTCTGCTCTGTGTTGGTGAAGCAATTTACATTCTTTTTTCAGCAAGGAGCTTAGAGGACCAAGCCATTCCACTACTTTCACTATATTTATTGCAAAAACTACAATAAACACAAAAAATGCATTATTTATTAAAATGGAAATGTAGAATATTCTAGAAATAATGGGATAAATTAGGCCATTCATTTTAATTTTTCAAATTTAGCAAAATTCTGCATATATCCTTTACTTTTTTTAAAACTTTCTGGTGCCTAGAAACATAGAACTAAATGACACTATTTACAATTCTCTCTTCTCCCACATCTCATTACTCCTACAAACACAAACATTTTTAACACGGCAATTTTCAGAACTGGTATATGCAAAGAAGAGTAAAACATTGCAGTGCATGTAAACTCAATTTCTAGAATGAAATTCTAGAACAGATATAAGTCCTATATGTGTTTTCAGTGTTGTTTATAATATCCAGTATAGTAATGCCGTAGTGAATTCTAAAATATGTAAACATATTGTTCACTCCATTGTTACTAAATTAAAAGAAATCATACATAAAATGTTGAAATATTTGATGTATCATTTATATTGGATTATAAAGTCAGGGACAGTTGCCCTTATGTCAGATCAAAGCTCTAGAACATACCTTTTACAGATGTTACACACTACTGGCCAAATCTATGTCACAGTGTTTAAACTTAATATGAAGAAGAGGTATAAGAAAAAAGAGACCACCCTCAGTGTTCCCATTTGCAGATAATGAATCCATCTTGCTAGGTCAAGACATGTATTTTGCAGATGTTGTCTATGAAATCTGTAGCAGGCTTTCCTATTAATTTTTTTTTTTTTGCCACGATATCACTGATTAGCTGTTGATTCCCACTTGCTTTGTAGGTAAAAGAGTAAATAATTGGTAAGGATTTTTGACTCAAACTACTTTATTCCAACATTTGAATACCTGTAAGGAATTCTAATTCTATATTCTATAAGTTCTGGCGTTTTTCAAAACACACTGGTAGGTTAATTGGTTTGCTCCACAAAAATTGGACTTAAACTTGGTAGACACAGCAGACCATGAGCACCAAGGATGTACTGTGTGTAATGTTCCACAGAAAATTAGTTAGTGTGGTATAGCTGTATATAATCACCAGAATTAATGAGTACCTTATCATCATCATGAATGACCCCACTCCCCTGATTTGCAGATCAAGGTTCCGTTAGATCTATCAATATTTTGGACTCCTGCGAGCATATAAACCAATGAAAACAAACAACTCTAACATGCCAAAAGCTAAATCAATATTTATTTACCATTGACTGAGTTGGATGTTTATGAAAAGTAAGTCTTAAACAAATCATATTTTTGATTTATATAAGTTTTTAAAGGATCTTTATATTTGCTTGTTGCTTATAGTTGCTTGGTAACTTCACATAGCATATCATTAAGTCTACAAGTTTGGCTCCATTCAGTGCTCCCCAAGAATTTCCTTAAATTACGTAAAGTGTTTTTTGTGTGTGTGTGTGTGTGTGTGTGTGTGTGTGTGTGTGTGTGTGTGTGTGTGTGTGTGTGTGTGTGTGTGTGTTTGGGGAAGATTTTATAATCTTGTCTCTGAAGAAGTGGCTTTTGACTGTGATCATATCTGTGACACATGTATGTGATTCTATGGACTGTTCACTCTTGCTTTAAATTTGAATTTTTATACACTAAGTTTGATGTTTTGAAAATAATAACAGCAACTCACATTCCACCCAGAGTCTCAGTAGGGATGAACATCCTCTTAAAAGACTTCTAGAAGTGGAGGTATGGTTATAAAAAATGTGCGGGAGGAGGGGAGCAATGTCATTATTTGGCTAGTGGATATTTATCCAGGTGTAGAAATTATCTATTATGACACACATTAAGAATAAACTAATTAATCAATAGTGTGTTCAAAGTCATTACAAAGTAAATATACAGGGTTTTTACCTGTGCTCTTTGGTATGGTGACAGGTCCTGCGACTGTGTATTCATTGTTTTATGGCCTTCCTTCTATAAGAATTCTAAGAAAGTAAGTGTTAGTGTCTTGTTTTGCTTGTACTCCCTTTTCTCCAAAAAAAAAAAAAAAAAAGCTTTGCTCTAAAATAGTATTAATTCAGCTCCACTTTCTGCTGTTGTTGATCTGCTTTAATGTTATTGCTGCAATGGACCTGTTTCATCATTACTGCTGTCTATCAAGTTGTCAACTTGGCTGTCAAAAGTAGTATAGTCCCTGGCTGTTGGTGCTGTTTCATGGGCCAGTAACGGTGTGCACCTGGCCATGCAGCAGGTACTCCAACAAACAGACCACATAATCAGTTATGTAAAGTATTAAAGTTGGTCTTCTCACTTACATCATTCAGTTAATGTCAGCTGTCAATATAAAAATGGGGCATGACATCATTCTTGCCAAAGTTCCCTATACTGTTGGATGTAGTTACCTGTTTTATTGGGTATCAGCAGGTGATTCACAACCCGGTTGCCTCTGGGCTTATAGTACAGGCTCTGCTTTACTGATGGGTGGAATTCCAAAGTGTGGACATGGTGGAAATCAACTTCTAAATAAAAATGTTGTTCTATATTTTTCTGTATGATTTCCCAAAGCAGAACTGAAGTTCAGTAAAACTAATCTGAATTAATTAAAACATGTAGTTATTGCAGGGAATGTTTAAATAATAGGAATGTCTTTGCTGTGACTGGATGTTTGAAGCAATCACAGATTAGCTTTACTGCAATTCAGCTCACTTCAAGGTTAATAAATCACACCATAAGAGTGCATGTTGAGCAAAAACAGTTTTGTGTTTTCCCTGCAAGATTAGGTAAACTTTAAAGAATGTTAGATGCACACTCTCCTTGCTTTTCTCTCAGGTTTCTTGCCAGTTTAAACAAAACAATATTCTGCAAGAAGCCTACACTAATGTCACACAGTGATAGCTTTAAACTGCCTGGTCCACACAACACAATACAAGCATAGGAGTAGTAGACAGAGCAGTAGAGCACTATTGTGTCAGCATATCTGATACATTTAGGATCAAGGATCTTCCATGCGATAAAGGCCTTAGAAATTGTTAACCACCCTGAGATGATAAATTGTTCAGCAAAAATGTTCTGTCTGTTCCTACCTTTGTGTGGACCAATGCTTAGCAGACTTGTCTTGACAGATGTGTAGCACTTACACCACATCATATATCTTTGAGTAGATCTTAACTCCAGCAGGATTTGTAATGATTGCCAAGATGATGTTTACAAAGAGAGACCTTTTTGATTGTTTAAAATTGAGTATCCCTAGTCTTTGTCAGAGAACTATAGATTCCACTTTTGATCAGTGCATTCAGGATAGTGGCTAAGCAAATGCTATTTACCGTAAAATGTCTGCTGCCTATCTCAACCTTCAGCCTGTAAATGACCTTGAATTTGGACCACATATGCCTGTGCCTCTAGTCTTTACATACTAAACATATAAACAAAGTAGGAGTTCATTTGAAAGGACTTTTCAAATATTCACTTTACTCTGCTGATATTAAAATGTTATAGACCTGTAAATCCAGTAAAGAGTGCCTGTGTAGGCTTAAACTCACATCAAATTTACACAAAAAATGCATGAAAAGTATTTATAAAGCACAAAATGAAAGAAGGCAAATATACTGTATACCAAAACATCAAAATAAGATAGGGAAAACAAGAATGTGTTAAAAGCGTATAAGTGGGGAGTTTCATTGATAGCCAACCAAAACACTAGGGCCACATAAGAGGGTTCTTCACCCCTTTCTTACCCTACACACAAAAAGGAGGGAGTGCTGATAAGTTCCTGGCTTTGCCTCTTCATAATAGAAAAACAAGTGTGGGAGCATATGACAGCATAATAGCTAGTATGTAGCTATGCAAATATCAGGAGTTTGTTATTCCTAAAGCTTGCTTGTGATGACAAAGGCACAAGCAAGTTTCATGTCATTGGAGTTTTGAGCCATTGTGAAGTTTTTGTTTGTCTAGGGACAGTCAGCAAAAAACATTCACACTGAGATGTTACAAACAGAGAAGGGGAATGCCCTTCCTACAACATGGTTAAAACCTACATAGCTCATTTCAAGACTAGGCATTTCATCATTGAAGATGAGCCCCACAGTGGGTGCCCCACAACCACCACCACCTCAACTGACCCGGCATCCTATGATGTTGCCCATGAGCTGATTATTGAGGACCAGGGAATATCCACAAAAAAGACCACCCACATTCTGGCCATCTCACAGGAGCATGTTGGGTTTTTATTATCGCTATCCTAGACATGTGCAAGCTTTTATTACTATTTATTGGATTTATATAGCGCCAACATGTTATGCAGCACAGTACAATAAAATACCCAACACAATACAGGTAGTAATGCAATGCCAGATCATACACTTGAGTGCTAATAATACAAGTTCACATATTCTAGGTAGAGTGTACAATCAAATATGATACATAAGGGAAGAGGGCCCTGGGAAAGGCTTACAATCTAGAGGAAGGAAGTGGTGACAAGAAGGAGGGGGTTCGTTGAGAGATTCTCGGCAGAGAGAGTTAGGGCATCGTCAAAGAGGGGTAAGCCTCCACGAAGAGGTGAATTTTGAGTGCTTTTTTGAAAGTGTTGAAGGAGGGGGCAAGCCTGATGGGCAGTGGCAGTTCCACAGGATGGGGGCAGCTCTAGTGAAGTCCTGTAGTCATGCATGGGAGTGCGAGATGAGTGGGGTTGTTAGGAGGCGGTTGTTGAAGCGGGCGGCCAGGTGTGTATCTGCTGACCAGGTCAGAGATGTAGGTCAGGCAGGACTTGTGTATAGATTTGTAGGCCAAACATAGGATTTTGAAGCTGATTCTGAAGCTAACTGAAAGCCAGTGAAGGTATTTGCATTGCATAGGGGAGTTGTGGAGACAGGAGCAGTGGGAGGAGTAGATTAGTCTGGTTGCTGTGTTCATGATGAATTGTAGGGGGGCAATGCAGTTCAGAGGAAGGCCTGACAGGAAGTTGTTGCAGTAGTCCAGGCGGGAGATGATGAGGGTATGGACAAGGAGTTTGGCAGTGTCTGGGGTCAGGAAAGACTGGATCTTGGAGATGTTGCGTAAATGGAAATTTCAGGCCCTAGCAATGGTTAGGATATGGTGGGTGAAGGAGAGGGTCCAAGGTGACACCCAGGCAGCAGGCTTGTATGAATTGTGCTGTTGACAGTGACATTGATCTTAATGGGGGATGAGACTGCACGGGGTGGGAAGATTAGAAGTTCCGTTTTATACAGGTTTAACTTTAGGAATTTGGCACACATCCAGGATGAGATAGCTGAGAGGTAGGAGGATACCTTCTCCATGGTGGTGGTGAAGAGGTCCGCGGTATGGAGGTAAATCTGGGTGTCCTTTGCATGAAGATGATAGTTGAAGCCCAGAGAGGAGATAAGTTTGCCGATGGAGGCGGTGTAAATTAAGGACAGCAGGGGGGAAAGAACAGAGCCTTGGGGAACTCCAACTAAAAGGGGGGTGGGGTTTGTGGAGGAACCATTGAAGGAGGTCTTAAAGGAGCGATTTGAAGGGTAGGAGGAGAAGCATGCTAGGGCAAGGTCTTGGATACCCGCAGATTGCAGGGATTGAGAAGCAGGGAATGATCAACTGTGTCAAATGCTGATGAGAGACAAGCTTTCAGCAAAGTGGGTTCCAAAATGTTTGAACAGTGATAAAAAGTAACAAGTTAAAGCATCCAACGCCATTTTAGCCTATTTTGACACTGCACAGGACTTTTTGGCTAAATTAGTGACACACATCAGTGCTGGGCCGAAATTACGCATGAGCGTAATTACGCATCGTAATTCAATGTAAATTTACGCGTAAGCGTTACGCGTAACTTACGGTCTTACGCGTAATTATTTACGCGTAAGACCGTAAGTGGTATCGTAATTACACTGTCTACCGTAATTGCAAGGCATGCGTAATTTTACGAACACTTACGCGTAATTTTACGCGTAATTACTAACGTAAAATCTCCTATTTTCTAAGAGTAGCCAATCAGTCAACATCCTAAGCAACCAATAGTATCTTCTCCCGCCCTTCAGTATAAGCGTACGTTTTGACGCATACGAATGATATGTACGCAATAACTGTCACATTGACGGCTATTGCGTACATATCGTCCGCATGCGTCCAAAAATACGCATTAATGGTCATTACGGCACTACGCGTAACATCGTAGTGTAAGCGCCTTCATTACGGTATCCTTACGCGTAATTGCGTAAGTTTACGCGTAATTACAGTGATGTACCGTAGATAATTTCCTACGCCGTAACCGTAATTGCGTAATGCGTAATAGCGTAAAATTACGCGTAATGATCCGTAAGCGTAGATTTTTCCATTACGAGCAGCACTGACACACATACACACACACACATACACACACACACTCATCTGACCATGCCTATTTGGACTATTATAAGTTCCCCACTTGAAGGAACAAAGGGGAAACCTTTTGAGAACATTTCTTACACCAAACATCCTGCTGAGGGCTGGTTTGAGGGCCAATCAAATGACTTTTATTCGAACTGTCTAGAAAATCTTCAACTATGCTGTACTAAGTGCATCAGTCTCAGGGGAATATATTGATTCATTTATTTCATAACTTTACATAGATGAATGAAGAAGGCAGACTTCGGCACTCCAATGCAGAGGTAGTTTATTAAAGCACGGTTACAAAAGCAACGACTTACAAGCTGCCTGTGTCAACAGCTGTTTCGCGTGTAGTCACGCCTCCTCAGGACACCAAGGCTCCTATTTCATAACTTTGGCTCTCTTCTTTTTGGCAAAACCAGGATCTTATCAGCACCCTTTGTAGTGAGGGTTTAACTTTACATAATATGAACAATAACAAAAACAACACATGTAGTTAGTAGTGTGGAGTACACAGGCTACAATTTATGAGTAATAAAGAGAAAAAAAATCATGTAAGAATGTCAGTTACTATAATACAGCATTATAGATACACTATTAAAAATGGGAACAAGAAATATTAAACCAAAAGTTTGAAGTCAGTGTCATCAGATAACTATGCTGTCAAGATCTTTCTGAAGTACTGTGTCACTGTTCGGCTAAGTGTTGACAATTCTACATAATTTTCTAATTTTCATAATTTGCAAAGATGGAAACAATTTTTTTCTACAAAATGTGCTTTTTGGCCTTTTTTGGCCTGTTCTGTCTGTGTTCCCATGTATTCCGTTTTAACAGATGAGACTAAATTTCAGTGTTTACATTTATATTTCTTGCTCCCATGTATAATTGCACTTACTGTTGAAAAGTTTTTTAAACATATCATATGCTGCCATTGTCATGTTAATCTTCTAATTTTTTTTGCTTATTATAAATCCTTTATCAATGAGTGGCACATCCACACATGCCCAGGTTCTTATAAGTGGTTTTTCTTCATTTGTAAATGTCTCAAGAATCCCCTGCCTAAACTGCACAGCAGGGGTACCTCTAGCCTTTTTGTCACTCCAGGCAAGAAAGTCTGCGGCGCCCCCCCCCCCCCCCCCTTCTGACACACCTTCCACTTATTAATAATATCATAGGATGTTAAACTAGATTGTGAGCTCCTCTGAGGACAGTCTGTGACGTGACTATGTACTCTGTAATGTGCTGCAGGAGATGTCAGTGCTATATAAATACATAATAATAATATGGTAGGACATTAGACTATGACTATGGTAGGATTAGAGTGTGAGCTCCTCTGAGGACAGTCAGTGACATGACTATGTACTCTGTAATGTGCTGCAGAAGATGTCAGTGCTATATAATACATAATAATAATATGGTAGGACATTAGGCTATGACTATGGTAGGATTAGAGTGTGAGCTCCTCTGAGTACAGTCAGTGACATGACTATGTACTCTGTAATGTGCTGCAGAAGATGTCAGTGGTATATATATATATACATAATAATAATAATATGGTAGGACATTAGGCTATGACTATGGTAGGATTAGAGTGTGAGCTCCTCTGAGTACAGTCAGTGACATGACTATGTACTCTGTAATGTGCTGCAGAAGATGTCAGTGGTATATATATATATATACATAATAATAATAATATGGTAGGACATTAGACTATGACTATGGTAGGATTAGATTGTGAGCTCCTCTAAGGACAGTCAGTGACATGACTTTGTACTCTGTAAAGTGCTGCAGAAGAGATCAGTGCTATATAAACACATAATAATAATAATAATAATAATAATAATAATAATAATAATAATAATAATAATAATAATAATAATAATATGGTAGGACATTAGGCTATAACTATGGTAGGATTAGATTGTGAGCTCCTCTGAGGACAGTCAGTGACATGACTATGTAGTCTGTAAAGTGATGCAGAAGATGTCAGTGGTATATATATATACATAATAATAATAATAATAATAATAATATGGTAAGACATTCAGCTATGACTATGGTAGGGATTAGATTGTGAGCTCCTCTGAGGACAGTCAGTGACATGAATATAAAGTTAATAAAATCTGTACTGAAGATGAAAGCATTGTAAAATAACACATCATAATCTTAATACGGGTCAACAATTACTATCTTCTGAGAGAAGAAAGTGAGAGAGAAGGAAGGGAAAGACAGCAGTCTGTGAGAGAAGGTAGGTAGGGATAGTAAGAGATAGCAGATGCAGGAAAGTGGAAGTGTCACAAAAGAGAGGATGTAGAGGAAAAGGAGAGTGGGGGCGGTAAGGTAGATAGAGGAATGTAGGAGGGACAGACACTGAAAAATGTGTGAGAGTCCCAGGAGAATGAATAGTGAGAGAGATGTGCCTCACCATAGGCTGTCCAGTTCAGCAGGGCAGGGGTTAAAGCACTGGGAAGGAGAAGGGAGAGTGAGAGGAGCATATGAGAAGCAAAGCAGGACAATACAGGGCAGCCAGACACAGGAACTTCCAGCAGCAGGTCAGTTTGCTAATGTAAAAATAGTATGGACCTTCCAAAGTACTTCCATGTCTGCTTCTGTAACTATGTGTGGCCTTATCATTTAGCCTGGACAGTACTATAACTGGCTATTGTGCACCACTGAGAGATCAATCTACTCAGCTGCATATATGCTGATTAGAGCCTGTAATCATGCAGCCTGGTGTAGTATCACTGCAGTAACAGGACCAGAGTGCCACGTTCCTGATAAGCTGACTCACTAATTACAGTCAGGGAGCCTCCTCAGCTTGCCTTTATTCTGGAAGGGTGGATCAGAGCAGGACCTGCTTTGAGGTTGTCTAGTGGCGGGGGGACCCAGGTGTGGGGATGGAGAAGGGATATACGCAGAACAGTAGCAGCACACTTGTTGGATGACAATACGCCATTCTCCACCTGCAGCCATCCCCCCCTCCCCTCCACCTGTTCTGTATGGGAGGGGAGTCTCGCTGTTTCTCCCTTTACAGTCAGCAGTCAGGCAGATGGCAGTGCTCAGCTCACCTCTGCCACACACTCACAGCCGGATCGTGCAGGGCAGACAAGGGGGTGAGTTGTACTATCAGGCACACTGGAGTCTCTGAGAGTCATGCACGCTGGCTGAACAGGCAGGGGGCGGAGTTAGAGGCGGGACGCACGAGGTAATACAAAATATACCCGGGCAGCTCAGCTAGCTAGACTAGAGAGGGCAGAGCGGAGGAGTGGGAACAGCAGTGTGTTGAACGCTGCTTGCTTCTAATGGCTGGGCGGCATCGGGGGGAGTGAATAGAGGTGGACTAGTGGAGACTGGATAGCACGTGGTGCGCTGTCCGTGCAAGTAATGTAAATAATGCACGGAGAAAATAGTAGCGGTGGGGACCGCGGTTCCCCACAATTGTGCTTATTCATACCTCCCAACTTTTTGAGATGAGACAGCGGGACACTTAAGCCACACCCCCAACCACACACCCTGACACACCCCTAGTTAATCATTATATATATATATATATATATATATATATATATATATCTCCTTTATTAAAAAAATAATTGTGGGTGGGGAGAAGGGTGAGGGTGCCCAGGGTGAGGAGGTAAAAAATTATCGAGGACCCAGCCGGCGGATGCGGTGTGTGGGATGCGGGTCTGGGATAATATTGTCCCTCCCTCCCTCCGAATGTGCCCTCCAGTGTCCCCCTGTATGTAGAAATTAGGAGCGCAGCGGAGCGGGCAGTCTTACCATTCCTTATTGCGTACCGGGCATCTGGTCTTCTCCGCTTCCTGCTTCCTGTGACATCACAGGAAGTAGATGGAAGCAAGAGATGCCCGGTACGAGGAGGAATGGTAAGACTTCCCGCGCCTCTGCACTCCTAATTTCTACATACAGGGGGACGCTGGGGGGCATATTCGGAGGGAGGGAGGGACAATATTATTCCAGACCCGCATCCCACACACCGCATCCGCCGGCTGGGTCCTCGATCATTTTTTTTGCACATCTGACCCCCCAGCCCCTCGGGACACTGGGGGGGTCATAACGGGATAGCGGGACATCCCCCCAAATCGGGACTGTCCCGTCGAAAACGGGACGGTTGGGGGCTATGGCTTATTCCCTTCACAGCGCTCCAGGCAATCGCCTATAATGGCCTGGTGATAGAGGCGCCCTGCTGCATAGTACATAGGGCTTGATTCACAAAAGAGTGCTAACTGTTAGCACGGCAGTTTTTACGCGAATTTTCGCATTGCGCGCGATCGCGAATTTTCACGCGAAATGATAACGTTTTCGCGTGCAAACGTGAATTTTCACGCGAAAACGTTATCGATTTCGCGGTTAAATTCACGTTTGCACGCAAAAACGTTATCATTTTGCGCGAAAATACGCGATAGTGCGCAATGCGAAAATTCGCGTGAAAACTGCCGTGCTAACAGTTAGCACTCTTTTGTAAATCAAGCCCATAGTATACAAATACAATCAGTTGGAAATAATACAGTAAAGCCTAGCATTAACAATTTAATGCCACAGGTTAGTCAAATCCAAAATTAACAGACCAAAGTTTGCAGCTCTGGAATGTGACACTTCAGTTGGTAACTTTTACATCACTTTAGATAGGAAAATACTGTTTTTTCACTTTTCTCATGCACATGTTATGCTTATGCTTGGTTCATTGCTTTTAGAAATACTTTCCTTTTTTTAATGAGGTGACAAGTGGGCAAAATATGAAAAAATTCAGTTTTTACTTACTTAATGAGGAATTTTTTTTTACATAACTAAAACGAATGCAAATATTTTAACTTAGACATACTCTCCAAATTATTGTTTTTTTTTAACAAATATAACAAATATTTATAAGTTTTGATGCTCATATGCATTGCATATTGTAAATTAACCATTTCTGCTCCACTACCGGCATAACTGTCTAACACAGCATGTTCTGTGCTCCAGTCAGAGCTAGTGAGTGTAAATATTCTCACCTAGGGCATGGGAGGTCACACACTCTCATGTGGGAATGCATGTTCCTCCCTCTCTAGGATGTTGATCGCTCAGCAAGCGCATAAGACAGATGTATTGCACCTAGTGTTGGGCGAACATCTAGATGTTCGGGTTCGGGCCGAACAGGCCGAACATGGCCGCGATGTTCGGGTGTTCGACCCGAACTCCGAACATAATGGAAGTCAATGGGGACCCGAACTTTTGTGGTTTGTAAAGCCTCCTTACATGCTACATACCCCAAATTTGCAGGGTATGTGCACCTTGGGAGTGGGTACAAGAGGAAAAAAAATTAGCAAAAAGAGCTTATAGTTTTTGAGAAAATCGATTCTAAAGTTTCAAAGGGAAAACTGTCTTTTAAATGCGGGAAATGTCTGTTTTCTTTGCACAGGTAACATGTTTTTTGTCGGCATGCAGTCATAAATGTAATACATATAAGAGGTTCCAGGAAAAGGGACCGGTAACGCTAACCCAGCAGCAGCACACGTGATGGAACAGGAGGAGGCGCAGGAGGAGAAGGCCACGCTTTGTGAGACACAACAACCCAGGCCTTGCATGAGGGCAAGAAGCGTGCGGATAGCATGCTTTGTACCGCCATGCAGTCATAAATGTAATAAAGATAAGTGGTTCAATAAACAGGGACCATGCGGCAACGCTAACCCAGCAGCAGCAGACGTGATGGAACAGGAGCAGGCGCAGGAGGAGAAGGCCACGCTTTGTGAGACACAACAACCCAGGCCTTGCATGAGGGCAAGAAGCGTGCGGATAGCATGCTTTGTACCGCCATGCAGTCATAAATGTAATAAAGATAAGTGGTTCAATAAACAGGGACCACGCGGCAACGCTAACCCAGCAGCAGCAGACGTGATGGAACAGGAGGAGGCGCAGGAGGAGAAGGCCACGCTTTGTGAGACACAACAACCCAGGCCTTGCATGAGGGCAAGAAGCGTGCGGATAGCATGCTTTGTACCGCCATGCAGTCATAAATGTAATAAAGATAAGTGGTTCAATAAACAGGGACCACGCGGCAACGCTAACCCAGCAGCAGCAGACGTGATGGAACAGGAGCAGGCGCAGGAGGAGAAGGCCACGGTTTTTGAGACACAACAACCTAGGCCTTGCATGAGGGCAAAAAGCGTGCGGATATAGCAGCAATGCTTTTTGCCGCCATGCAGTCATAAATGTAATACAGATGAGAGGTTCAATAAACAGGGACCGGAAATGCTACACCATCCCAGATGTTCATTGGTCATGTTACTTGGTTGGGGTCCTGGAGTGTTGCGTAGTCATTTCCAATCCAGGATTGATTCATTTTAATTTGAGTCAGACGGTCTGCATTTTCTGTGGAGAGGCGGATACGCCGATCTGTGATGATGCCTCCGGCAGCACTGAAACAACGTTCCGACATAACGCTGGCTGCCGGGCAAGCCAGCACCTCTATTGCGTACATTGCCAGTTCGTGCCAGGTGTCTAGCTTCGATACCCAATAGTTGAAGGGTGCAGATGGATTGTTCGACACAGCTACGTCATCTGACATGTAGTCCTTGACCATCTTCTCCAGGCGATCGGTGTTGGAGGTGGATCTGCACGCTTGCTGTTCAGTGGGCTGCTGCTGCATGGGTGTCAGAAAATTTTCCCACTCCAAGGACACTGCCGATACCGTTCCCTTTTGGGCACTAGCTGCGGCTTGCGTTGTTTGCTGCCCTCCTGGTCGTCCTGGGTTTGCGGAAGTCAGTCTGTCTGCGTACAACTGGCTAGAGGAGGGGGAGGATGTCAATCTCCTCTCTAAAGTCTCCACAAGGGCCTGCTGGTATTCTTCCATTTTGACCTGTCTGACTCTTTCTTCAAGCAGTTTTGGAACATTGTGTTTGTACCGTGGATCCAGAAGGGTATAAACCCAGTAATTGGTGTTGTCCAGAATGCGCACAATGCGTGGGTCACGTTCAATGCAGTCTAGCATGAATTGAGCCATGTGTGCCAGAGTCCTACCAGAATCCTCATCATCCTCTTGTGAGCGTTGTGATAGTTGTTGTGATGCATCATAGTCGTCACCTTCCTCCTAGTCTGCTTCTGCTGACCATTCGCGTTGAATTGTGGAAGTCCAACGTGCACCGCTCTGGCCCTCGTCAGTGGTGGCATGAAATTCCTGCTCCAACTCCAGCTGTTCCTCCTCCTCTTCTTCGTCATAGCTGCTGGGGCCAGCGTTCCCTGAGGCGGATGGCCTGATGTTGGTACCATCACTCTGATCGTTTTCTCCTTCAGATTCCCCCAGTTGCATCATGACAGCTGTTTCCTTGATTTTCAACATTGACCTCTTCAGTAAACACAGCAGTGGTATGGTAATGCTGACTGAAGAGTTGTCACTGCTCACAAGCAACGTGGATTGCTCAAAATTTTGGAGGACTTGGCAGAGGTCCAACATGTTGGCCCAATCGGATCCACAGAAGCTTGGCAGCTGTCCGGATGCGCCTCGGTACTGCGCCGTCATGTACTGGACCACTGCACTCTTCTGCTCACAAAAGCGTGCTAGCATGTGCAGCATAGAATTCCAGCGCGTAGGGACATCACACAGCAAGCGATGGTGGGGGAGATTGAAGCGCTCCTGCATCTTGGCGAGTGCCCCCGAAGCAGTACTGAAATTTCTACAATGTTTGGCCACTCGACGCACCTTCAACAGAAGATCGGCCACGCCTGGGTATGTCCTCAGGAACCGCTGAACTACTAGGTTCATCACGTGCGCCAGGCAAGGGATGTGTGTCAGCTTAGCCAACCTTAAAGCGCGAATGAGATTACTCCCATTATCACACACAACCATGCCCAGTTTCAAGTCCAGCGGTGCCAGCCACAAATCCGTCTGTTCCTTTATTCCCTTCCAAATTTCCTCCCCTGTGTGCTGCTTATCCCCAAGGCAGATCAGCTTCAGCAACGCTTGCTGACGCATGCCAACAGCTGTGCTGCACTGCTTCCACGATCCTACTGCTGCTGGGTTAGCGTTTCCGGATGAGGTACAGCTTTGAGATGCGTTGGAGGAGAAGGAGTCAGAGAGGTAGGTGCTGCTGTTGTTATCCAGTGGGAGGGACGGCGGTGCAGCTGTTTGCGGCGTGGGCAACACCCGCGCCGTAGCAGGTGAGGAATCGCTGCCAGGCTCCACAAGGTTCACCCAGTGCACGGTAAGGGAGATGTATCGACCCTGGCCGAACGCACTCGTCCAAGTGTCAGTGGTGAGGTGAACCTTGCAGGCAACGGCATTCTTCAAGCTTCGGGTTATTTTGCTGACCACGTGCTCATGCAACTCAGGCACTGCAGAGCGCGCAAAGTGGTAGCGGCTGGGAACCACGTAACGTGGGATGGCCACTGACATCATGCCCTTGAAGCTGTTTGTCTCCACCACTCGATATGGCAGCATTTCGCAGGCCAGAAGCTTGGCTATGCTGGCTGTTACTGCCACGGCCCGGGGGTCATTTGCTGGCAATTTCCTCTTGCGCTCAAACATCTCCGACACAGACAACTGAACCGTAGCGCTGCACACGGAAGGGCTGTTGGTTGTTGTGTTTGATGAACACTGGGAGACCTCAAGAGCACTACTCCGGAAAGTGACAGTGTCAGCGTCGTCTGATGTTTGTGAATGTTGTGAACCACGCAATGGCTGGGCTACTGCTGCTGCTGAGGCGGGTCTGGTGGTGAGTCTGGTGAACCCAAGGGAGGCAGTGTTGCTGGTACCCTGTCCTGCCGCGTTTGCCCACAGAGTGGGATGTTTGGATAGCATGTGGCGGCTCATGCTGGTGGTGGAGAGGTTGTTAATACTTTTCCCCCTGCTCAGGCGAGTCTTGCACACCTTGCAAATCGCCATGGTAACATCCTCAGTGCAGTCTTCAAAGAAAGCCCAGACTTTGGAGCACCTGCCTCCTTGCTGGCGATTTCTGTTTCCTCCTCTTTTGCCTCTCACTCTAACTTCCACGCTTGTGGTGCCTGAAATTGCGCGCCGCCTACCTTGTGGCACAAGGCGAACTCGTGCAGCAGTGGGTTCTTCAACAGACTCATCTGTGCTGCTGCTACGATGGCGATGTTCTCATTCACAAATAAAATCTGGGTCTCTGTCCACATTGTCCATACCCTCCTCTTTCATCTCCTCAAACTCGTCATATGTCATTGTGGGGGGCCGCCGCCGTGGAGTAGAGCTCCCCAGAACAACCTCTGCGCAGCTCACTCCAACGTCGTCTTCCAGATCTTGTCGGCCGACCTCCTGCAATTGCAACCCCTCCTGCCCAACTTGCTCTGGGATTTGGGTTTCCGAGTCCTCCTCGGACTCGCCTTGTATTTCAGTGCGCGGTGCATTTCCCACAGTTAATGGTTGTGAATCCGGGCACAACATTTCTGGCTGTTCCTCCATTGACCTTTCATAGGTGGAAGTTTGTTGGGCTGGGAATAGCTCCTGCGAATACCCCATTGTGTCCTGAGGTAATTCATAGGACTGGTTATCTGGCAGTTGTGTGCGTGGTGTCGCTGCCGGTTGTGTCAGCTTTGTGCCCACTGGCTCCTTGTAACTGGCTGAGGACTCGGACCTCGTGCGTGATGTGCTGGTGCTGCTTAACCCACTGCTGGACGCTTGAGAGGTCATCCAAGTAATTATCTGGTCCTGTTCTTTTGGATTTGTGAGGGTTGTTGTCCTGGACAACATGGGCGGTATTGAGTGGGTTTTCTTGGGTGCTCCCCTGTGGCCTGTACGTGAACCGTCAGGGGAAACACCTCTTCCATTGCCCCTTCCTCTTTCACCGGATTTCTTCCTCATTTCACTTATCCTTACAGTACACGCTGACTGGCAGCAGTACAGTGGCAGTACAGAAATGCTATACAGTACCACTATTCCCAGCAGCGACACAGAGCACAATGCTATACAGTGGCAGGTGAGCGGTGTACTACTGTTCCCAGGCCCAGCAGACACAGAGTGGAAGTAAACACAATGCTATATAGTCTGGCTGAGCGGTGTACACAGAGTGGCAGTACACACAATGCTATATAGTCTGGCTAAGCCGTGTACACAGAGTGTCAGAAAACACAATGCTATATATAGCGTGGCTGAGCGAGGTGCACAGTGGCAGTACACACAATGCTATATTAGTCAGGCTAAGCCGTGTACACAGAGTGTCAGTAAACAATGGTATATAGTCTGGCTGAGCGGTGTACACAGAGTGTCAGTAAACAACGGTATATAGTCTGGCTGAGCGGTGTACACAGAGTGGCAGTAAACACAATGCTATATATAGCGTGGCTGAGCGAGGTGCACAGTGGCAGTACACACAATGCTATATTAGTCAGGCTAAGCCGTGTACACAGAGTGTCAGAAAACACAATGCTATATATATAGCGTGGCTGAGCGAGGTACACAGTGGCAGTAAACAATGCTATATATAGTGTGGCTGAGCGAGCGGTGTACTACTGTTCCCAGCAGTGACACACAATGACTGGGGGGGACCCTGGCTAGCGTGGCTGGAGAGCGAACTACCCTGCCTGCCTACCCAAAGCTAAACCCACAGACAAATGGCGGAGATATGACGTGGTTCGGGTATTTATTTACCCGAACCACGTGACCGTTCGGCCAATCAGAGCGCGTTCGGGCCCGAACCACGTGACCCGTTCGGCCAATCACAGCGCTAGCCGAACGTTCGGGGAACGTTCGGCCATGCGCTCTTAGTTCGGCCATGTGGCCGAACGGTTTGGCCGAGCACCGTCAGGTGTTCGGCCGAACTCGAACATCACCCGAACAGGGTGATGTTCTGCAGAACCCGAACAGTGGCGAACACTGTTCGCCCAACACTAATTGCACCTACAGCAGCAGCCTATTGTCCCTGTGTAAAATCAGGGATGGGGAATTAGGATCCACTTCTTGGATCACAAAGGGTCACATAAAAAGGTATTGGCAATAAAACACGTGCAAAGAGGGGGGATGGTCAGTTGTCAATCATCCTCTGGAGAGAATCAGGGATACTGCCTCTTAGTGTATACATTAGCTTAGTAGGTATGTCCAGCAACTGCAGCAGACCCTGAGAGGTGCAATGCTGCCCTATCTGTGTGACAAGATAGAACTTGTCGGAGAGCATGATTAGAGTGGGCATTCCTTCTCTAATGTCTGGCTAATGGGCGATGTGTCTGGGGTTTGGGAGGGAGGGTTGTGAAAGTAACTCTCTACCCACCCTTTATATTTTCATGGGAACCACACACATCAACATTTGTAATGCTTATGTATAGCATGGTGATGGGGCTAATCTATCTAGAAGAACATCAGACTGCAGATCACCATCGAGTGGTACCATGGACGGAGGCATTAAGGCACAGTAAAAAATGCCTAATTCACTATAATGCTCCTTTAAAACTATTTTGTGAGAATACTGGTTATTGTCAAAATAAATTTTAATACAAAAACATTATCTGCTCCCATACTACAAAGTATAAATTCTGCTGAAGTTTACTTCTGTCTGCCTTGTATTTGGTTAGCTACTTGCAAGCTGTGACTATATCAGGCACAGTGTCAAACTTACTCTGTTTAAATTTAGGGCTACAGGTCAAAGGAACGCCTTGATGCAGAAACGTTGCTTTTACCTATACTTGTAGCTGACATCTCTGTTATAAATCACAACAACAACATGCTGGCTCGATGTGAGTGAGTCCGGAATCTCCTTTATGTTGTAAATGCACTGAAATCCGTTAGCTGCAAACTACAGCAAAATATTTTGTTCAATAGTTCCCTTCCATGCCCTATAAGTTTGCAGCCATTAGTTAAAAAATGCACAAATACTGAGAAAATAATGACAAAATCTCTCCACAAACTGTCATCTGTGTGTGATGATTACCTAGGGGTCCTACTGGAAAATATAAGTGGCGCTTCCTGTATGTTGTTTTCCTCTTCAAATGAAGACATGCAAAAAGCCCTGAGATTCAATTACCATAGCAGACATTCAAAGCTATTTAAACAGGTTTCTCACATCACTCTGTAAAAGAAAAAAGAAAAGGAAAAAAAAAAAAACAACCGTATGGGGAGAAAAGTTTACACCTGCATCTTAAGGCCATTGGGAACAGTTGGTGATTTCATCAATCTAACTTAATTATTTGATCATGGCATGATCAAAGTCTATCATGGAGGACTGAACACATATATCCAGGATAGTCAGCTGGGGTTAACAATGAAACTCTGATAGTGTTCAAAAGTGATTATCTCTAGTAATTTTCATTAGGCAAATCTTTGATCCATGCCTAGTGCCCCCTTAGGTAGTTGTCAGCCTGATCATAAAAACTCAAAGAAGATCTTAGTTCTTAGTCACACAGTGTCCAAGTGGATTTGGTATTTTATCTACATTCTCATAATTAAGTTTTCATTTACTTCAGTTTTTATTTAATTCCAGGTTTTATTATCATAAATGGAAAGAAACAAGGTAGAATAGGACCGAATGTAAATTTCCTTGCTATGTTGCTGTTAATAGGCTTGTTCATTTTCTTCACTCAGGGTTACAGTATCTTGTTATACTAGTGTAGTGTATGTCTTAATATTTCTGAATGTGCAATCCTCCATTGCTTTACTTATTCAGAGACTGTATCATGCATGTGCAGTGGCAGAGACGATGGATGCTGGAGCAATTGCCTTTACAATCAAATGCCCTAATCTCCCAAAAATATAGTATAAATCTCTCAAAGGACCTATTTGACAAATCTGCCTGCTACTTTTCTGACAGTGTCCTCTATATGGTTTCTCATTCAGTCTATAGCATCTAAGACTTATACAACACATGTAAATAAATGTAGGAACAACCCACTGCCATGGTCTGATTTTTAAAGGCATTAGTGAATAACTGATCTACAACATTCTCTGCCACCTCCACCAGCCAATCTGTAACCTGGACCAACTATGCTCATACTGAGATGCCCTGACCTGTTTTGACCAGTATTTCACAAAATAGTCAATTGTTATCTGCAAGCAGGGAGGTTTCTTACCTCTCTAAATAAAGACAAAACAAATAAAATTTATATCGCGCTTTTCTCCTGGCGGACTCAAAGCGCTAGAGCTGCAGCCACTAGGACACGCTCTATAGGCAGTAGCAGTGTTAGGAAGACTTGCCTAAGGTCTCCTACTGAATAGGTGCTGGCTTACTGAACAGACAGAGCCGAGATTCGAACCCTGGTTGCCTGTGTCAGAGGAAGAGCCCTTAAGCATTACACTATCCAGCCACCACTAAAGGAATAAAGGAATATTAAAGCCCCTTCTCAAAAACTCCCATGGATCCAGATGCAATGAGCAGCTATTGACCTGTCTCCAACCTCTCCTTTTTAGGCAAAGGTATTGAAAAGACTATCTGCAATTTGAAGACTGGCTCTCAGCAAACAACATATTGAACCCCCATAACCTGGCTTTAATAAATGCCACAGCTGTGAAACAGCCCTCATCCAGGTTTGCAATGATCTGCTCATGGCAAGGGATACAGGGGGATACTCCATCCTAATCCTGTTGGATCTCTCAGCAGCTTCTGATTCAGTTGACCATGAAATATTGCTCAACAGATTGCAGGAGAACTGTGGCATCAGTGGCTTAGTCCTCCAGTGGATCAGATCTTTCTTGACTGACAGAACACAGAGAGTATCCCTAGGACCTGTCATGTCCAACCATGCACCACTACATTTGGAGTGCCACAAGGCTCAATTCTATCTCCTCTGCTATATACAATCTACATGGTACGACTCGGTACAATTATCCAACAACATGGCCTAATGTACCACTGCTATGCCGATGACTCTCAGCTATACTTGTAGTTCAAACCTGATGGAACGGACCATACTCCAAAAATAAATTCTTGCTTAGTTTACCTACAAGAATGGATGAATGACAACTGGCTGAAATTGAATACTGACAAAACTGAGGTCCTTGATTTCCATGGCCAGTGTGGGGCATCAAAACAGCTCTACTCTAAAGAAACACCAATAAGGATAGGGAGTTCAGATATTAATAGTTCTGACCTCGTGTGCAACCTTGGTGTGATAACTGATGGGGAATTGAGCTTCAGAAACCAAATCTTGGCTGAAGTAAAATATTCCTACTTTCATCTGTGGAATATTGCAAAAATTAAAAATCTCATTCCGCAGAGGATCTTCCAACCCTAGTTCACAACTTCATCATATCACAGCTAGACTACTGAAATGCCCTCTATACAAACCTTCCAATCAAGGACCTGTACCGCCTAAAAATAGTACAGAATGCTGCTGCCAGATTGTTAACAAACCAACCTGACCACTGTCGCATTACAATTCTTCGCTCACTGCACTGGCTAACTGTAAAATAGAGAATACTTTTCAAGATAGGACTGTTGACCAGTGGTGAGCTCAAGAGTCTGTAAGGAGTCAGGACTCGAATTTGTGATTAAAATGAGGGTTTATTGTCTTAGCTGTGCGGCTGGGAGAGAGGGGGTTACTTACCCATAAGTCCGCTGTCTTCTATGCATTCCAAACGTCTTGCACACATCCTATTGGACGCGTTGCAAAGATCACTACCGCGCACTTCCTCCTTCCTTGTAGAAGGAAGTGAGTGCAACATACTGCAACATGGGTAGTATGCACTACCCCATAGACTTTCATTAGGCTGCAGTGGGGTGTGGTAAATTTATCGCACCGCCCCAGTGTAAAAGGGCCCTCAAGCATTTTTCATAAAATGATTTAAAGTAATTTTGTGATAAGTAATTCCAATACAATTTTGAACTTTACACATTTACCAATCCCACAAGGAAACAACAGGCAAGCTAAGGTGTTTTTCCATATCAACCATTGCTTAGTGCAAACAATTTAAACTTGAGACTCTATTTGTACTGACCTGCCATTGATCCTTTGCCAGTCATCATCTTTAGAGCTGTTTACTGCACTGAAATAAATTTAATTGCATCTGGAGCTTCCTGTATTATATTTCTGTAGAGAGTTCTACTGACCTCAGTCAGCACAAGCATGTCCAAGAACTCAGTACAGACATAGACACATGCACTGGCCAACGCATGCCATTCTGTCCAGAAACTTATAAACTACAGTCTTGTTGCTTCCCTGCAAAATCTGGTAAAGGCACAAAAAGTAATGCTAAACATCATGAGCATTAACATTGTTAGAGTTTAATCCATTTTGTAACACACCTGTTAATATTACAGTCATCCATCCAAACTATTAAAGGCCTTAGCATTCCAGTTTTCAGGGGTGCTGCTCGGCCCAGGGAACAAAGCAGCCACTTGGTGCTCCAACCACTTCCATGCTGCCAGGGTTGCCCTGCCTGTGACCTGTGTGGCCACCTCTGCCTCCCTATCAGTGGCAGTTCAGCAGCAATGTGAACAGAGGGGAGAGGAGTGCAGACCATGAAGTACACTTAAAGGAAACTCGAGATGGAACATACTGCAGTATTTATACTCACCTGGGGCTTCCTCCAGCCCCATGGGGTCTGTGGGCTACTTTACCATCCTTCCCTGCTCCTCCACTGTCCCGTGGTCACCTCAGATAATTTTGCCAGTTGCGGTCAGTCATTTTCTTCTGCACATGCACAGCTGTGCACACCCCATGTTGTGCTCCCAAAGCCAGGAGCATTCTACACTTCTGCAGTAGTATTAGTAGTAGTAGGTGCAGAACACTCTTGGGAGTGCGATGAGAGTACGCAAGTGCAGAAGGGTACAACTGGCCACAACAGGACAATGGAGAGGCCAAGGAGGACAGCAAAGGAGCCCACAGACCACAGTATGTACATCTCAGGTACACTTTAAGATGCGGAAGTGACATCAGAAAGAAAAAAATGTTTTTTTAAAGTCAACAAAATTACATTCTACAGCATAATTCAGAACGTCATTGCTCTGGGGCTTGCAATTGTTAGTATAGCAAGTCCAGAGCAGGGGATGGAATAAATGTGTGTAACGCTGTTTGGAGCACCTCAACCTGAGTTCTACCAGCCCACATGGTCCATGGTATAGGGGGGCTCTGAAAGTGATGAGTAGCCAAGCTTTCCCCTCTCCACCAGAGCCCATGTCCAATTCATAGGTGGGGAGTCAAAATCCTGGGGGGGGGAGGGGGGGTATTGTGGCATCTGGGAATCCTCTTAAAGTAGTGGACCCCCAGATACCCACCACCTTCCCAGGTGAAATGAGTATACGGGTACTTACGTACCCCTCTCATGTACTCATCACCCTTTTCCATAAAGAGTTAAAATGAAATAAAAACACAACCATGAAAAAAAGTCCTTTAATGATCTTTATTAACCAAAAATTATTATTAAAATTAATAACTTTAGTTACTCCCGCAACAGTATCCTCGGAAATTATCAAGCGCCAATATCCTCTCGATACCTGATGAATGATGGAGAATGCTGCACTCGGCAATCCCTGCCTCGGTGACCGACAAACAAAGCTGCACATGTCAATCCCATTTCTTGCCCTGAACTTGCTATACTAAGTATAGCAAGCCCCTGAGCAATGACATTCTGAATTCTGCTACAGAATATAATTTTGCTGACTTTAAAAAAAAAAAAAAGATTCTTTGAAATTTTCAAAATCAAATTTTCAAAATCTAAATGGTTTGTATGTACAGTGCTCAACACTACATGTATCAAGCCAAAGATAATAAACAACAAGTGATAGTATACGTAGCTGCTATGTACTCTCCCCTTTTCTTCTGAGCTACATACAGGGAGAAGCTTACTGCCAAGGACCACCTGAGTATTCAAGCGAGCTTTTGCTGATATATTAAGCTATTAGCCAGTGGACATTGGTGAGAGTATAATTGCGATCACTATTTGAGAACACTGCTATTTATTGTGGATCTGCTGACTGAGACTGTCACATCATTTGAAAGTGGACTGTGTCTAGAAGTTCTGTTCCAGATTTATCACTTGTTGTTTATTATCTTTGGCTTGATATATGTAGTGTTGAGCGCTGTACATACAAACCATTTATATTCATCTAGGGAGGTGATACCCCCATTTATGTATAGCGATCCACTAGGATTGTGTGAACAAGGCTATATACAGTACATATCTATGTGTAGGAGGAGCGTTCATACCACCCTTTGTATATTACATTTTCAAAATCGATTTTCTCAAAAACTACTTGGTCTTCTTGTAAAAAATTTTGTAAAAGTATTTCCTCTTGTTCCCACTGCTCTCCCTAACATACCTTCCAAATTTGGTAATACTAGCATGTACGGGGGCTAAAGTCTGCAGACTACAATGTTAAATGCGAATGCAAATTGTGTATACAAAAATTTGCAGTAAAACGGTGAAAGATCATTATTCAGCATGGAACCGTTTGCCAGCAAAAAAGTTTGCCCATCTCTAGCCTCCATCAGCACATCATAATGGTAAGGCCCTGTTGGAAAAAGAAAAAGTCTGTGCCCCTCCTCCTGCCTGGCATGGGGGGGGGGGGGGTGTCTCAATGTGGGTAGGGGGCCCCCTAAAAGTTTTGCAGGGGGGACTCTTGAGACAAAGTTACACCCCTGCTGGTGGTGGCTACCTAACGGAGGAGAAGAGGGATAGACCCCTTTGACTACGTATTATTAAGGGAAAAAGGGCCTCTGAGGGGGGCACAAATTATGTGCCACTTGGGGCCGCAAAAACCTTAGCATCAGCCCTGCCATTTGTAATGGATGGGGGGTTATGGAGTCCATTCTTTCCAAAATTTAAGCAGCCCCCAAATCCCTTTAGTGTTGTGGTATTACATTATTGATGTTACTGTTTTTTACTCTGTGCTATAGTTAATTTTTACTGTGCTGTAGTTCATCTTTAGTGTCCCATCTGAGCAACTGCATTATTAAATGCAGCTTTGGAAAGGTTACAAGATATCCTTCAAGGGATGTTTTCAGTGTGCTTTAAATCTATTGCATTAAGGGGTTTTGGAATAATATTGCTTAATGTATTTTAGCATTATTATTATTATTATTATTATTTAGTATTTATATAGCGCC
This sequence comes from Hyperolius riggenbachi, assembly GCF_040937935.1. Classification (NCBI taxonomy): domain Eukaryota; kingdom Metazoa; phylum Chordata; class Amphibia; order Anura; family Hyperoliidae; genus Hyperolius; species Hyperolius riggenbachi. The sequence goes on along the minus strand of NC_090650.1, from coordinate 210,015,084 downwards.
GACATATTACGCAGCGCTGTACAGTGTATATATATATATATATATATATATATCTTGTCACTAACTGTCCCTCAAAGGAGCTCACAATCTAATCCCTACCATTGCCATATGTCTATATTATGTAGTGTAAGTACTGTAGTCTAGGGCCAATTTTTTTAGGGGGAGCCAATTAACTTATCCGTATGTTTTTTGAATGTGGGAGGAAACCGGAGTGCCCGGAGGAAACCCACGCAGACACGGAGAGAACATACAAACTCTTTGCAGATAGTGCCCTGGCTGGGATTTGAACCAGGGACCCAGCGCTGCAAGGCGAGAGTTAATTAATGCTGAAGTATGAACAGTGATAGTGATAAATATGAACAGGAGATGTATGCGGTAAATGTCTAAAATCCTCCTTTCCTTTACACATCTAAAATTAAACTTAACTTTCTAAATGAAATTACAAACTAATTATTCAATCATCAAGTCTGACTGAAAAAATGCAGGTTTTTGGATACATCAGTCCACTACAGAAGGTACATTTTTAAAAAGTCTATGTTCTTTATTAGTCTTTTAAGTGTTCGCTCTGTCAATGATAAAGCAAGCTAATACATTTCTAAATTTTTACTGCATTTGCAAATCTACAATCTCTAATTTATCTTTCTTTCAGAAAGCACTTTATTTTGCCTGCAAAATCTCAAACTAAGCTGCCACAGAAGTTTATTCTTTAACATATTTACAACACAGCAATGAAATCCAACTGACAATACAAAGCCCAAACATCTTCTAAAAGGTACACGTTATTTTGAAAATGCCAATCATTTAAAAGTCAAAAATATTTATTTACCAAAAAGTAGACGGCATTTATCTTGCACTGATTAATGAGAAAAGAGGTGACCTTAGATACAATTGCGGTGATTCAGTTCTCAAACAGCCAACAAATGCATATGTAACCAAATATTCCAGTTCTAACAGTGGAGCGGCCTGTCAGCTACTTCATCTGTCAGCACCTGTTCAGGCCATTAAATGAAGACAGCAGGGCATGCTAACGGTATCTATTTGCTGCAGGATATGTACCAGGGTAAAGCATGACAAGGGGATTTAGATGGAAGCCAAAGCCAATCAGTCATCCTCTTCCTTCATTGATAAGAAAACTGACATAAAAGAGAAAGCTGCCTCTCCCAGAGGTAGTATCACTAGCTAACTGTTGCCAACCAGAGGAACTGAAATACTGGATGGTTCTGTTAATTTAATGCACATGGACAAAAGGCCTCATGAACAAGTGATCTTAAGATTCATTTCATTATAATTTGCTACACAAAAGAGTAAAATTGTCAGTCATCAAAGCAAAGAATTGCAAATTATCAAGAATTGATCAATGTCAAATTTTGCAATATATATATTTTCTGGATCAGATTGGGAAAATACAGTATGCAGTATAATCTTGCCCTAGTAAGCTCAGATATAGTAAACTGTTGGCTATGGTAAATTATGTCTGCAGGTCTCAGCAATTAAGCCTGTATAAATATACAATTTGGACAGCATGGTGGCATCATCTGCAAGGAGTTTGTATGTTTTCCTTGTGTCTGTGTGGGTTTCCTCCAAGCACACAGGTGTCCTCCCACATCCAAAAACACACAGATAAGTTAATTGGCTTCCCCCTAAACAAATTGGCCCTAGACTATGATACATACTGTACACTACACAATGCATACATATACAGTACATATGACTATGGTAGGGACTAGATTGTAAGCTCCTCTGAGGGACAGTTAGTGACAAGACTATATACACTTTGTACAGCACTGCAGAAGATGTTGGCGCTAAATGAAGTACTAAATAATAATAATAATTTATGACAAATTCTGATATAGTAAGCTTCAGATACAGTAAACTACTGTGCCAAGTCCCATGGAGTTCACTATAAAGGGATTCTACTGTAACACACTATACTAGGATATCATGAAAATATTTTGTTAGGCTTAACCTTAATTAAAAAAAAAAAAGCATTTTCCTGCTTAACACATATACTGTAAAAATTATTTTGCCCAAGTAGTAAGAGCAATGGAGGTCTTTCCGTTGACTGATCATAAGGTTTTCTCAGGTCTACTTTATTTATTCATATGTTTACTTATTTCATTACGTCATTATTTGGAGAATAGTCATGATCATGTCAGAGAAATTCACCTGTTTTGCTTCTTACATGAATGCTGTGATAAATAAACTCTCTTTCTACTTTAGGCACTAATAGTTCCAACCCTTAAAGTAGCCATACATCAGTATACTTGGCGGCCAATCGACCATCAGACTCAATAATTATTAGCAAATCTGATGAAAATCGGTGCTGTCAAGAGCATGCTCAATTGACAATTTGATCGGGTGCGTGGCGTTAACCACATGTGATATTCATGAACAAAGAATGCGACAGAACAGAAACCTCTGTCCACATCCCATCAAATGTATCCCCCCCACCCCCGATGTCCGTGCATTAATACTTTATTCACAACCTAATAGAGGCTTCAGATCTAGTTTTAATCATGGATACATGGTTTGACCCACTCTAGAAGCTGTAGTGCCAGTCAACTGCTCAGTGTTACATTGCAAGTGGCTAAATCACAATTAAGGATTAGAGATGGCCCGAACAGTTCAACGGCGAATGGTTCCTAGCGATGGCAGCGAACCCCTGGGGTTCTAGATCACGGAGAACCGCAAACTTTTCCAGAAGTTCGGTTCGCCCCAATAGTGCATCATGAGGGTCAACTTTGACCCTCTACATCATAGTCAGCAGACACATTGTAGCCAATCAGGCTACACTCCCTCCTGGAGCCACTCCCCCCTTATAAAAGGCAGGCAGCGTCAGGCTTTGGACTCATTTGTGTGCCTGCATTAATTAGAGAAGGGAAAGCTGCTGCAGACTCTCATAGGGAAAGCTTAGTTAGGCTCTTGTAGGCTTCTTAGCTCGCTCCTTGCTGATTCTTATTGCTAAAAAAGCACCCCACAAAAGCTCTTTGAGAGCTAAACTTGTTCTTGTGATCTATTTTTTTTTTGTGTGTGTGTGTGTCCCACTGACACTTGTGTTGCATAGACAGCCTTGGTAATTCCTACTGTGTGTGCCACTGCCAGGCCCAGCACATTCAGTGACTACCTGTGTGTGTGACAGGTGCACATCACCCATTACTGCATATACCTACCTGTTGTTCACTGTGCATCCACCCACCTACGTGAGCGTACACAGTGTCACTGCGCCTGTCCAGTACCTGTCTGTGTGTGACAGGTGCACATTGTAATACCCATCACTGCATATACCTACTACCCGTTGTTCACTTCAGCGCACCCACCCACCTACGTGAGCACCTGTAGTGTCACTGTGCCTGTCCGGTACCTGTCTGTGTATGACAGGTGCACATTGTAATACCAATCACTGCATATACCTACCTGTTGTGTTCAGTGCACCCACCTACCCACGTGAGTGCACGCAGTGTGATATACCACTCCGTGCATACCTGTTAACTGCACCTGTGTGACTGCACATTGTATTAGTCAAGTCAGTGCATACCTTTCACTTCATCCCCCCAATATGGACAAAACAAAAATCAGAGGCAGGCCACCTGGCAGGTCTGTTCGAGCTCATGCTGTCGTGATTTCGTGCAGCCCTCATCCAAAGTACAGTGTTCAGAAGTAGGCACGTGCCATCAACCCCCAATATTGTCAGGACGTAGTTGACTATTTAACACATAACACCTCATCTTCCTCAGCTTCCGCACGGAAGCGTGACATATCTTCCTCCTCCAGCTCTGATTCTGGCACCCCACTTAACACTCAGTCGGCCGCCACCACCAAAGTGCCATCACCCCAGGGCTCAGCGGTGTGGAAATTTTAGTGTGTGTCTGCCTCAGATGAGAAAAATGCCATCTGTACTCTCTGCCACCAAAAAATTGAGCCGTGGAAAGACCAAGACCTGCGTGGGGACAAATACCTTACGAAGGCACATGATTACAAAGCACAAACTGCAATGGGATGACCACCTGAGGAAAAGCAGCACACAAAAGCAAAGCCACACACCACAGTGGAAGATACCAGGCCACAATTTTTTCTCAAAAAATGCCATACCTAAACTGTACCGTGATGTTGAAAGGCAAGTGGTGACATCTCTGGCACACAGCGTTGGGACAAGGGTCCATCTGACCACGGATCACGGATGCCTGGTCTGAAAAGCACGCTCAGGCCTGCCCGAAGACTAAGTCGATCCCCACACACAGCATCTCTGCCTGCCCCAAGACTAAGTCGCTCCTCACACAGCATCTCTAAGAGCTTCATGTTACTTCCTGTTTAAAAGGAAGTAGCATAAAGCACTTACTGATCGGAGACCTCCGGCGCTAAGGAGGTATGTGTCCAGTCTGCCGCCACCACCCGCTGCCCCTATTGATTGCAGGAGGGGGAGCGCTGAGAGAAGAGCCCGAGGTGAGGGAGGGGGGGAATGTCCCCCCTCCCCACCAATCTGAGGCCATGCTCTCCTCTTATGTTGTGACCCCTCCTGCCCCCAAAAAGTCCCTGAGCGGGCCCTAGGGGGGGGGGGGGCCCGGATTTTGTTTTTTGCAGGGGGCCTGGGGATTTCTAGTTACGCCCCTGCTTGGATGTGCGGTGGTGGTAGCCAGTTTTCAGGCTCCCACTCCGGACCGGAATCAAACCCTGATTCCCCAGCCATTACCCCATGGTCACTCACAGTGGCAGACTTGCCCTCCATAATAGATTCTCGTTGCAGGTACTGAACAGCCAGCAGAAAATGTAATTTAAAAAAAATAGATGTAAGTTTTAACAATGGTAGAGAAAGAACCATCAAAAGTTGATAAGGCAGTCAGACATTACCTGATATCATTGAGGAAGAGCAATCCCGCCATGGTGCACACCAGTCCAGCCCGGCCACAAACAGCTGTTTGTGGTGCGGTACACAGTGATTTTTGTGTGTCAGTGTGAAGCAGAACTCTAATTACACTCCCTGATTGATGTATACACATGCAAGATGTTTTAAAGCACTTTAGGCCTGCAAATTAGCATTCAATGTGATTTCTGCCCTTAAAACGCTGCCTTGCATCAAATTCAGATTTTTCCCTGGGACTTTTGGCACTTATTTCACTCCACCATGCCCCCCTCCAGATGTTAGACCCTTTGAAACATCTTTTCCATCACTTTTGTGGCCAGCATAAGCGTTTCTAGTTTTCAAAGTTTGCCTCCCCATTGAAGTCTATTGCGGGTCGCGAAAGTTCGCGCAAAACGAACTTTCCCGGAAGTTCGCGAACCCGGTGAGCAAACCGAAAATCGAAGGTTCGGGCCATCTGTAGTAAGGATAGGAGGGGTAGCTCTGTGCTTCAAATTCAGTTTGAACATAAAACCTTTCACTGTATTCCCCACTCATTCTTTTGAATTTCTGGCAGCCCAACTGTAGCTGAGAAAAACATAAACATATTGCTTGTCTACTGCCCCCTGTTGGTGGCTCAGCCTTTCTCAAGGAAGTAGCAGAACCTGTATCTTGCATAACAGTGAAACACCCTAGGTGGATGTCCATTTCTCCCATGTCTAAACTGAAAAGCTATCTGTTTGGTCTGGCATTTATAAACTCCTGACTAATTACTCTGTAACACAGTCCACCCTGCAACTATGTATTTATCTGAGACATATCTATGCGCTTTGAGTCCTATGGGAGAAAAACGCTTTTCAAATGTTATTTTATTGTATATATTAGTAACGATTGGTGTAGCAACACAGACGTCTGATTATGTGTGATATGCAGAATCACCGATAATACAGACGCTATACCTGATTATGTGGTGATCTGCAGAATCACCAATAATACAAGTATAGCTAGCAAGGTGTATAGTGCTTGGTGCAACAGTAACTGAATAGTTTTGCTAGACCTCACCAGAGGAGCTGGTGGGCACTATTGGTACACAATAACTGAATAGTTTTGCTAAACCTCACCAGATGAGCTGGTGGGTACTATTAAAGAGCACCTCACCAGTGACAGGGCTCACCGGTGAGTAGAATGGTCAGACAGGCTAGGATCAGCAACAGGCGGGCAGGTACAGTACAAAATCGACAGGCAAGAGAGTAGTGAGATATCAGGCAGAGTTCAGCAACAGAGTCAGATGGGCAGAAGTACAGAATCGAAAGCAAGAGCAGGGTCAGAGGATAGGCAGAGTCATACACAGAATATCAAATATACAATAATACAATAATCCTAGTCTTGTGTGAAATCCCTGGTTTCCTCCCAGATCAAAGCACACCGGATACTATCTAAGGTCTGAGCACTAGCACATAAGTATTCGCAACAGCAGACAGGTTGCGAGTGAAGACTGAAGGCTTTTGAAGCAGAGGAGACCCCACGGCCGCGCCCACCACCAATCAGCCAATCCTGAGCGCCGTGAGTCTCCTCTGACGTCAGCCGGCCAGCTGACACGCCTTCTCCCCGCATAAAGGTCCTGTCTCCGCGAGCACGTGATGCAGCAACCCTATGAGCAATGGACAACCCCGTCCTCGGCGTACTAGATGCCAGAGGAACGGGTGAAGTCCCAGAGCAGGGAAGCGATGCGGCTGCAGAGACACCCTGCGTGCCCGCAGCCGCTGCTTCCATGGATGTTACAGTACCCCCCCCCCCCCCCTTGAGGCCTCCGGACACGCTCCACCAGGTCTGTCATCAACTCCTTTTACATTTCTCATCCCAGGGAGGGAGGGAGAGGAATCCCATTTCTTATGAGATTTTAACATGGACCTGTGAAAAGAGTCCACCCTCCTCATTCCGGGAGGCAGGGCCCATATTATGTCACTGGATGCAACCCTCCAAACTTCAGCCTGTGTCCTCCGAATCTCAGCCGCTGCAACAACCTTTTTCTCAGGAAGGATGCTTACTGGGGTATCGACCTGCACTACATCAGCCTCAAAACATCTAGACAAAGCATCTGCCTTAACGTTTTTACTACCCGGCCTGTAAGTAATAATAAACCTGAACCTTGTAAAAAATAAAGACCAGCGGGCCTGTCTGGGATTGAGGCGTTTGGCTGCTTCAATATAATCTAAGTTTTTATGATCCGTATAAACTGTAATAGTATGTTCAGCCCCCTCAAGCCAATGTCGCCATTCCTCGTATGCAAGTTTAATAGCCAACAGTTCACGATTCCCGATGTCATAATTTCTCTCGGCGGGAGAAAATCTCTGAGAGAAAAAAGCACATGGGTGCAACCTACCCTGCAACCCGGAGTGCTGAGACAGCACAGCCCCCACTCCTACCTCCGAAGCATCCACCTCAATGATAAACGGAAGGGACACATCGACATGTCTTAATATGGGGGCGGAGCAGAACAATTTTTTAAATGATGAAAATGCAGATTGAGCCTCTGCTGACCAATTGTAAGTATCTGCCCCCTTTTTGGTAAGTTCAGTAAGAGGTGATACCACAGAAGAGAACCCCTTTATGAATCTCCTGTAATAATTGGCAAAGCCAAGAAATCGCTGAAGTGCCTTCAAGCCCAAAGGTTGTGGCCACTCCAGGACAGCGGATACCTTTTTGGGGTCCATCGACAGGCCTGCGGTGGAAATTATGTACCCCAAAAAAGGAACCCCCGACACTTCAAAGAGACGTTTTTTCAATCTTGGCATACAGGAAATGCTGATGTAACTTATTCAGCACATACTTCACATGTTCCCTGTGTTCTGTCAAACTGGGTGAAAAAATGAGTATATCGTCTAAATAGACAAGTACAAACCATACCAGGACCTCCCTAAAAACCTCATTGATGAGCTCTTGGAAGACGGCGGGTGCGTTGCACAACCCGAAAGGCATAACTAGGTACTCGTGGTGCCAGTCGGGTGTGTTGAACGCCGTCTTCCACTCATCACCCTTTCTTATGCGGATCAGGTTGTACGCCCTTCTGAGATCAAGTTTAGTAAAAACACCAGCGTCAGTAATCAGAGAGAATAAATCATCAATCAGGAGAAGTGGGTAACGATTCTTTACGGTAATTTTATTTAAACCCCTGTAATCAATACATGGCCTAAGACCACCGTCCTTTTTCTGCACAAAAAAGAAGCCTGCCCCAGCCGGGGATCTGGACGGACAAATGAAACCTTTGGCCAGATTTTCTTTGATATAGTCTTGCATGGCAAGTTTTTCAGGCCCAGAAAGATTGTATAGATGGCCTCTAGGGGGCATACAACCTGATCTCAGCTCAATGGGACAGTCAAAACTTCGATGAGGTGGAAGTTTGTCTGCTGCCCTGGGACAGAAGACATCGGCAAAATCTGAGTACTGAGTAGGCAACCCCTCCACTTGAACCTTGGTGGCACATACCGTGGCTTTCTCCAAAAAGTAATGATTGCAAAAGGAGGACCAACTTAAGAGTTGTTTGGAACTCCAGTCAATCTGAGGGGAGTGTTTTTGGAGCCACGGCATACCAAGGATAACGGTGGAGGTAGCCATTTTGAGAACACAGAATTGTATTTGTTCTCTATGCAAAGCCCCTATCTGACATAACAACTCAGGAGTCTGAGAGAGGGGTCGTGTCCCCTGCAGTGGAGAATCGTCCACTGCAGTAACATCGAGCTGATGTCCCAAAGAAATGAGAGGGAATCCAAACTTAATAGCAAAATCATAGTTCATAAAATTGGCTGCGGAACCCGAGTCTATAAAGGCCTAAGTAGCCTGGACTTGGCCTTTCCATGTAATAGAACATGGGAGAAGTAGACGACTATCTCGTAAAGGCAAGACTGGATCGCCTAGAGTGGTACTGCCAACCACAATGGAACGATAAAGTCTCTCTGTCTTATTGGGACAATCCAGGACCACATGCTCTGTCTCTGCACAATGCAGACAGGGTACTTCAGAGTCCTTCTTAACCTCAATAAATCTGGCCTGTCCGACATGCATAGAGTCAGCCTGAGGAGAAGAAAGAGCACTAGAGGAATATCTCTCTGGGGCTCTACCGCGAGTCTGCTTTTGGTATCGGACTCGTCGGTCAATTTTAATTGCTAATGAGATTGCCTCATCTATAGTCCTGGGCTCAGGGTGACCTAACATCAAATCAGCTACAGCATCAGATAACCCTGAAAGGAAACAGTCAAGAAGAGCATGTTGCCCCCATCTGGCTAACACTGCCCACCTTCTAAACTCTGCGGCATAAACCTCGAAAGTGTTATGTCCTTGTCTGAGGATCTTGAGCTTCCTTTCTGCTGTCATAGCCAAATCGGGATCACCTTATATAATTGCCATAGCTGTGAAGAATTCCTGAATGGAAGCTAAAGCCTCATGGCTATCGGGGAGACTGTAGGCCCATTACTGCGAATCTCCGGATAACAATGTCTTTATTAAAATGACTCTCTGACTCTCAGACCCTGATGAGATAGGACATAACTGAAAGTATGAAAGGCACCGATTTGTAAAATTCTGAAAATCGGCCCTATGCCCTGAGAACCTTTCCGGGAGAGGCAATCTGGGCTCCAAAACCAGAGGGGATGGCACTGATGCATCAGGTGCTTGAATGGTGTGCACCTCCTCAGACAATTGACTAATCTGAGTCTGTTGGGTGTTAACCGTGAGCGTCAACTGGTTAACAACCGAGATTAAAATCTCAACATGATTGCACAGTACATCCATCAACATTTTTAGGTCTGCTGTTCTGTAACGATTGGTGTAGTAACACAGGCGTCTGGTTATGTATGATCTGCAGAATCACCGATAATACAGACACTATACCTGATTATGTGGTGATCTGCAGAATCACCAATAATGCAAGTATAGCTAGCAAGGTGTATAGTGCTCGGTGCAACAGTAACTGAATAGTTTTGCTAGACCTCACCAGAGGAGCTGGTGGGCACTATTGGTACACAGTAACTGAATAGTTTTGCTAAACCTCACCAGAGGAGCTGGTGGGTACTATTAAAGAGCACCTCACCAGTGACAGGGCTCACCGGTGAGTAGAATGGTCAGACAGGCTAGGATCAGCAACAGGCGGGCAGGTACAGTACAAAATCGACAGGCAAGAGAGTAGTGAGATATCAGGCAGAGTTCAGCAACAGAGTCAGATGGGCAGAAGTACAGAATCGGAAGCAAGAGCAGGGTCAGAGGATAGGCAGAGTCATACACAGAATATCAAATATACAATAATACAATAATCCTAGTCTTGTGTGAAATCCCTGGTTTCCTCCCAGATCAAAGCACACCGGATACTATCTAAGGTCTGAGCACTAGCACATAAGTATTCGCAACAGCAGACAGGTTGCGAGTGAAGACTGAAGGCTTTTGAAGCAGAGGAGACCCCACGGCCGCGCCCACCACCAATCAGCCAATCCTGAGCGCCGTGAGTCTCCTCTGATGTCAGCCGACCAGCTGGCCAGCTGACACGCCTCCTCCCCGCATAAAGGTCCTGTCTCCGCGTGCGCCCGCGCGATACAGCAACCCTATGAGCAATGGACAACCCTGTCCTCGGCGTACTAGACGCCAGAGGAACAGGCGAAGTCCCAGAGCAGGGAAGCGTTGCGGCTGCGGAGACACCCTGCGTGCCCGCAGCCGCTGCTTCCATGGATGTTACAATATTGTATTGTATTCCTTCCAGTTCCAACTAGATCTAGTCATACTTGTCTCTGCGGAAGCTGAAAGCTGTTGGGCTCTTTTCCACTATATAAGTTGTTGAAAGTTGTAACTGAGAAAGATAACTGATGTGGAAGGTAATGTTCATGTTTCCCTATGGCTCAAGCAATATTATAGGTTAACGCAGTTCTGACCTGGAAGCTTTTAGGTGGTCATTGCCATTTTTAAAATGGAGGAAGGAGAATATTTGTGTGGGCAAACAAGAGGAGAAATAGATTGACGAGTAGAGTTTGTTGGAGGTAAGTATGATGTGTGTATGTTTATTTTGACTTTTAATTTACATTTCAGGTTTACTTAAAGGTCATTCTCTGCACCTATGCTCTGGGTTTTCTGACTTTCCATATGTTATCCCTAGTAGTGAAGCCTGAACTCCCATAAGTGTTGCTAAGGTTGCCCCCCCCCTCCACCCTAATCATTTGGTGGATCAAGTGGAGAGAAGTGATTCAAACTAATAGGCATCATGCAGGGATGCAGTTACACAGCTGTTGTACATTGATCAGGTTCCAGCGAGAGTCTGGATTCTGGTTAAAGATATTTTGGACCATTCCTCTTTACAAAACATCTCTAGTTCATTCAGGTTTGATGGCTTCCAAGCATGGACAGCTCTCACTCACACCACAGATTTTCAATTATATTCAGGTCTGGGGACTGAGATGGCCATTCCAGAACATTGCACTTGTTCCTCTGCATGAATGCCTTATTGGCTTTTAAGCAGTGTTTAGGGTCGTTGTCTTCTTAAAAGATCCAGCCTCGGCACAGCTTCAGCTTTGTCACTGATTCCTGGACATTAGTCTCCAGAATCTGCTGATACTGAGTGGAATCCATGCGTCCCTCAACTTTGACAAGATTCTCAGTCCCTGCACTGGCCAATTGTGTTTGTGGGTCAAGGGTTACTAAGCTTACCTAGCAAATTTTAGTTCCAATAATTAGTTCTAAAGGTTCTAAAGGTTTTGGAATCAATAAAATGACAACAGTGCCCAAATTTGTGCATTTGCCTAATTTTATTTAAACAATTATTGCGCTCTTCCTGTAAATCAAATAAACCTCATATAACATCTCAAATTATTAATGTGTGACCCCCATATATGATATATTTAATTGACATTATTTATTGTAACAACCAAAGATTTATACAGGAAAATCATGACGATTAACAAAGCTGCCCAAACTGTTGCATCCCACTGTGTGTATATATATATATATATATATATATATATATATATATATATATATATATATATAAATGTCCTGGAATTGCCTTGTATTTGGCTGGTGTTGGCTCCACCCACTTTTTCTAACCCTAACACACAATTACTAAATTACCTAATGACCTAGTTTGTGAGCTTTGAGGTCTGTGGCATCAATAATTTGCATTGAAATAAAACAAATATGATTGGCTTCTTGTGTCGCCACTCCCTTTTTCTGGATTTGAACCCCAGTCACCCAATGACCAACTGTACCAGGTTTGAGGCTTGTGCCATTAACAGTGCGAGAATGGCAGCAATTAAATATTCCCCTTGAAAATCAATAGGTGAATTTTGATTGGCTTTTGAATGCTCCACCCACTTTTCTGAATATTTATCCCTGTCACCCAGTGACCAACTGTGCAGAGTTTGAGAACCTACCATTAACAGTGTAAGAATGGCTGCAGTTTTTATTTTCCCAGTGAAATTTGTATTTATATCCACCTACTTTTTGGTTATGGGGACAAAAATATCCGATATGTTATTCCAGGTAATATACTATGTGTGTGCCAAATTTTAATTCAAATCCGTTCAGCCATTGTTGCGTGATTGAGTAACAAACATTCAAACATCCAAACTTTTGCATTTATAATATTAATTAGATATACAGTATATATATATATCACATTTTAACCACTTCAGGATTCTGCGTATGCTTAAGTACGCCCCTGAATCCTGAAGTGGATTCCACGGAAACGTTCCATGTCAGTTCACGGAGGGTGTCTCAGTGAACACCCTGCGAGCCGCCGATCGCGGCTCGCAGGGTAAATGTAAACACACGGGGAAGATCTTCCCCGGTGTTTACATATATACGGCACTGCTGCGCAGCAGCGCCGTAGAGGAGATCGGCGATACCCGGCCTCTGATTGGCCTGATATCCCATCAGGCGCAGGGCGGATTTTTGGAGTTTTTGTATTGACAAATGAAAAGTCTTTTCTGAAATTGATTGTTTGGTTCATCAGTTAGGAGGTAAGTCCACCACTACCTCCCTTTTAACCAGTTTTACTATGTTACATTGTTGGCATCTCAGCAGTGGCGTAGCTAAGGAGCTGTGGGCCCCGATGCAAGGTTTACATTGGGCCCCCCTAAGCACTCTATACATAACAATTGATACGGTGCACCAAAACCTGCCAATGGCAACTACAATGTCAGAGGTGCAAGAGGGGGATGGGGAACAGTTTATTAATGGTTACCACTACTCAAAGTATCTATAGAAGTTAGTATTATGAGCACAGGACCAATAGAGAGCTAACTCTGCAGTTGAGGGAGGGACCTTCGGGGCCCCTATGGCCCAAGGGCTCCGATGCAGTTGCAACCTCTGCAACCCCTATTGCTATGCCCCTGCATCTCAGTTACATTAATTTTTGCTGCCAATAGTGCACCCTTGGAGAGCCTTTCTTTACTATGGAGAGTGACGTCTTAGCCTGAGTGGAATGGGTCTGTTTTCCTCGCCTGCCTGTATAGTGATTGTTTTGGACGTAATCCTTCCTAATCCTGAGTATATATTCATCTGACATTCCCTATACCTCTGGGATACTAATACACTTCACTATATTTGGCTTTTGGTTGTCTCCTACTTTTTTCATAAATATTATATTTCTTTTGTGGCACTCCAGACTAGTTGCTCCACAGTAGTGTGTACTTGCATCCCTGCTAACATGTATTGCAATGGAATTGATGTATTTTTTGCATTCATTCAAATAAGCACAAATTGTTTGGGTTGACTGAATGCATGCATATTATTACTCCGCCTAGTCAATTGGGTGCAAAGTGAGCTAACCCTTCTGATGCTGACATTCCATGTGGCTTGAAATACTATCCACCTCCAAGTCATAGCAACTTAGAGAGACATGTAATTTGGGGTCTGGCTGTTGCCGGTACCCAATTTACACTGAAAATCCTACTGCACCGCTGTAGACGTAATAATATTACATATTTTCTATATATGCTTTGAATAGTTGTTATCATTAACAAACTATTCCTCTCCTCTGCTTACACCTTTCATACTGTGGAAGTCCTTGGAAGGTGTTGTCGCGCCATATGAATTGTTATGTATAGAATGCTTAAGGGGTCCAATGTAAAACTTGCACTGGAGGCCAAAGCTACTTAGCTTTGCTACTGGCTGCAGGGGGCCTCAGAGAACCTTGTAGTTCCCAAAACAATGTTATCAGCAACGTATGGGAGCTCAGAGAGTTGATTTATGTCACTATTCATACCTCAGCTGCAAAAGGAGGGAAAGAGGTCAAATTCTGCAATTTCAACTGTTCTACCCCACATATGAATGAACTGCCCTTCGGCCCTGTCAGTAGGTTCACTCTGGACGTCTATCATATGTAATATGTCTCTCCAGATTACTTTATACAAACCATTTACGCTTTTTTCAAACTTCTGTCAGAAATTATCTATTTAACTGAAAAGGAATCTTTTCACTACACTGTCTCTATAAAAGGATGCAGCACACAGCTATATTGCACTTACTGTAGTAAAACTTAGTTTTAAAGAGGAGAGTAAAGAGAAAGACAAAATAACATATTCAAACAAACTGCATGATTTCTTCTTAAAGTTGTTAGCGTTTAAACTGAGCATATGACGCTTCTTATATTTGCCAAAACGCGTCTTCACACAGAAAACGTTTATCAAATTACTATATGAACCATAGTGAACATATAAAATATCAGGGTGTGGCTTAGCACCGGAGAGGAATGGCTGCCTGAGCTCTAAACTTCTGACCCAGACGCTGCTATAATCAGCTTTTACAGCCCCCACCTGAACCTGAACCCGGCAATGAGCAGACGGACACGCGGATAAACGGCCTCTAACCCACCAAGAGACTCCCAAATGAAGTTTGGTCACAGCCTCCCTGACTTATTCCGCTCTCAATTCGAGAAAAAAGCTGCAGCCTCCTCTTCCAAGATGGCGCCAGCCCGCTCGGTATCGCCCGCTGGCTCTGCAACATCCAGAGGCTCTTCAGAGCATGAGTATGAATGCCCTGCTAAGCGGAGGGACTCTGTCACTTATGCCCATATGCGAGGCTTTGCCAAGGACATAAAGGCAACTTTCACTGCAGCCATAGCAGATGTGAGAGATGACATGGCGGCCATTGCCACGTGGCTTACCACTACAGAGTCAGCGGGGTCTAAGAGGGATGAAAAGATTAAAACACTCACCAAGATTTCTCACACTCATGATCATAGATTTATAGAGCAACAGCGACACACTCGATAATAGAGGCAGACGGTCAAAAATCAGAGTACGCGCCGTACCAGAATCAGTAGCAGCTGAACAGATCCCATCAGCCCTGATTGCCATCTTTAATGAGCTACTCGGGCGTCCGAAAGACCAGGAGATTGAGCTTGTGCAAGCCCACAGGGCCCTGCACCCCCAGAGAAAAGAGAATGATCCCCCACGCGACTTCATAAGCTGCTTGCAATCCTTTCCTCTAAAAGAGGCCATTATGAAGGCCACAAGAAGCCAAGATGCAATGTTGTTTAACGACGCACAAATATCGCTTTTTTAGGATCTATCCCCAATAACTCTGGCTCAATGCAAGGCCCTGAAGCCTTTGCTCCAGTTACTCACGGAAAAAAACATTTGCTATAGATGGCATTTTCCTTTTGCCCTTTCGGTTACTGTGAACGACCGCATTTTCCTCCTTAAAATGCCCTCTGAACTGGATGACTTTTGTGCCGCTCTAGAGATCTCGGTCCCAAAACTACCACAATGGTATGCAGGTTTCCTGCCTCCTCTGCAAGAGACTGATAATACTAGCACTTCTCAGGAAAGTAAAACCCGCTCCACTCCTGCTAAAAAATCGAAGCAGGGATGGAAAGCATCAAGCAAGCAGGGATCCCAGAGAGACCTCTTTGATTCTGATCAAGCCTCGCAAATCGAGTGATACTATATCAATGCCTACGATAGAGTGATTATTCTGTTTCTCCCCTTGTTACAGGGCACAATTCTTACTGCAGTCCACCACTGTTCTAATATGTTCTATCGCTGCATGATATGACTGCTAACGTGCTTTTGTTTCAGATTGGTGATTCCTATACTGCTATATAATCTATGACATGCTGGGTCTCTTATGTGTTACAACAGTTAACAATTCTCCATGTTATTTGTCTGTTAGATGCCTATTTTACACATACTGTTTATGCTATTCATGTGTGGGGGCTCCTGCCTTTGCTCCATCCTTGTCCATTTTATATGGGATGGACTGCACGTAATGGCAGAGACTTCTCAACTTGATTTAGTCTGGTTCGGTTTAGAGTTCTATTTTTACTATTTGTGATCCCTATTTTATTGACAGTGAGCTTAGTCTGTGTCTAAACCACTAGTTAATTTAATACCCTGACCTCCCCGGTCTTTTCTCTCCCCCCAACAGAGAGCCTAGACTCTCTGCCCTATTCTCACAACAGCAAGTGGACTTAACTCGGTACGCCATGTGAGTACTCTTTGTTCTCTTGTAATTCTAGCATAGCGAGCTTTAATTAGTTCACTACCGGATTACGAAAAAGGCCAAATTTAACCCGCTATAGTCACCTGAATCATCTACCCACCATAATATGTTTACGTTTATTTCTGTCCTGTGTATATGGTTGTTTGTCTATACATCTTGCGAAATGCCACATGCCCAGGTTCCCTCCTCCACCCCGTGGAAAATAATATCATGTAATGCTAACGGCCTCAACATTCCTGAAAAGGGGTCAAAATGTCTATCTTTTATACGACGAGAACATGCAACTTTTGCCATTTTTCAGGAAACTCCTTTTCGTCAGGATGTGGTCCCTAAGTTCTTTGACAGACACTACCCGACCCATTTCCATGCACCTTCTCCTCTACAGAAAGCTAAAGGTGTATCAATTCTAATTCACCGCTCTATCCAGTTTCAGCTAATATCCCAATTAAAGGATTCAGAGGTATATTTTGCTACAGGGGAAAACACATGACAGAGATGTGACGCTAGCATCTATCTACAGCCCAAATAGCAACCAAGTCAGTTTCTTTAACCTCCTTAGCGGTAACCCCGTGTGTGACACGGGGTAAGCCGCCGGAGGGTGCCGCTCAGGCCCTGCTGGGCCGATTTAAATAATTTTTTTTGCTGGACGCAGCTAGCACTTTGCTAGCTGCGCCAGCACCCCGATCGCCGCCGCCGCGCGCCCGATCGCCGCTATTCGTTGCGGCGCGCGCCCCCCCCAGACCCCGTGCGCTGCCTGGCCAATCAGTGCCAGGCAGCGCCAAGGGGTAGATCTGGAGTCCCAATGACGTCCCGACGTCGCTGACGTCGGTGACATCATCCCGCCCCGTCGCCATGGCGGCGGGGGAAGCCCTCCAGGAAATCCCGTTCTTTGAACGGGATTTCCTGATCGCCTATCGCCGGAGGCGATCGGCGGGGCTGGGGGGATGCCGCTGAGCAGCGGCTATCATGTAGCGAGCCCTAGGCAACCTACCCTATACAACCTACAGACTCCTCCGTTGGGTAAAGAAACTCTCCCCTCGAGAAAACAAGCAATAATACAATTCTTGGAAAAACATGTCCTATCGGCAGTTGACAATACAGGGAGTGCAGAATTATTAGACAAATGAGTATTTTGACCACATCATCCTCTTTATGCATGTTGTCTTACTCCAGGCTGTATAGGCTCGAAAGCCTACTACCAATTAAGCATATTAGGTGATGTGCATCTCTGTAATGAGAAGGGGTGTGGTCTAATGACATCAACACCCCATATCAGGTGTGCATAATTATTAGGCAACTTCCTTTCCTTTGGCAAAATGGGTCAAAAGAAGGACTTTACAGGCTCAGAAAAGTCAAAAATAGTGAGATATCTTGCAAAGGGATGCAGCACTCTTAAAATTGCAAAGCTTCTGAAGCGTGATCATCGAACAATCAAGCGTTTCATTCAAAATAGTCAACAGGGTCGCAAGAAGCATGTGGAAAAACCAAGGCGCAAAATAACTGCCCATGAACTGAGAAAAGTCAAGCGTGCAGCTGCCGAGATGCCACTTGCCACCAGCTTGGCCATATTTCAGAGCTGCAACGTCACTGGAGGGTCCAAAAGCACAAGGTGTGCAATACTCAGAGACATGGCAAAGGTAAGAAAGGCTGAAAGACGACCACCACTGAACAAGAGACACAAGCTCTGTAATGAGAAGGGGTGTGGTCTAATGACATCAACACCCTATATCAGGTGTGCATAATTATTAGGCAACTTCCTTTCCTTTGACAAAATGGGTCAAAAGAAGGACTTTACAGGCTCAGAAAAGTCAAAAATAGTGAGATATCTTGCAAAGGGATGCAGCACTCTTAAAATTGCAAAGCTTCTGAAGCGTGATCATCGAACAATCAAGCGTTTCATTCAAAATAGTCAACAGGGTCGCAAGAAGCGTGTGGAAAAACCAAGGAGCAAAATAACTGCCCATGAACTGAGAAAAGTCAAGCGTGCAGCTGCCGAGATGCCACTTGCCACCAGTTTGGCCATATTTCAGAGCTGCAACATCACTGGAGGGTCCAAAAGCACAAGGTGTGCAATACTCAGAGACATGGCAAAGGTAAGAAAGGCTGAAAGACGACCACCACTGAACAAGAGACACAAGCTGAAACGTCAAGACTGGGCCGAGAAATATCTCAAGACTGATTTTTCTAAGATTTTATGGACTGATGAAATGAGAGTGAGTCTTGATGGGCCAGATGGATGGGCCCGTGGCTGGATTGGTAAAGGGCAGAGAGCTCCAGTCCGACTCAGATGCCAGCAAGGTGGAGGTGGAGTACTGGTTTGGGCTGGTATCATCAAAGATGAGCTTGTGGGGCCTTTTCGGGGTGAGGATGGAGTCAAGCTCAACTCCCAGTCCTACTGCCAGTTTCTGGAAGACACCTTCTTCAAGCAGTGGTACAGGAAGAAGTCTGCATCCTTCAAGAAAAACATGATTTTCATGCAGGACAATGCTCCATCACACGCGTCCAAGTACTTCACAGCGTGGCTGGCAAGAAAGGGTACAAAAGAAGAAAAACTAATGACATGGCCTCCTTGTTCACCTGATCTTAACCCCATTGAGAACCTGTGGTCCATCATAAAATGTGAGATTTACAAGGAGGGAAAACAGTACACCTCTCTGAACAGTGTCTGGGAGGCTGTGGTTGCTGCTGCATGCAATGTTGATGGTGAACAGATCAAAACACTGACAGAATCCATGGATGGCAGGCTTTTGAGTGTCCTTGAAAAGAAATGGCCACTGATTTGTTTTTGTTTTGTTTTTGAATGTCAGAAATGTATATTTGTCAATGTTAAGATGTTATATTGGTTTCACTGGTAAAAATAAATAATTGAAATGGGTATATATTTGTTTTTTGTTAAGTTGCCTAATAATTATGCACAGTAATAGTCACCTGCACACACAGATATCCCCCTAAAATAGCTAAAACTAAAAACAAACTAAAAACTACTTTCAAAAATATTCAGCTTTGATATTAATGAGGTTTTTTTGGGTTCATTGAGAACATGGTTGTTGTTCAATAATAAAATAATTCCTCAAAAATACCACTTGCCTAATAATTCGGCACTCCCTGTAAAGAGAGAGAAAACCTTAATGCTTCTATCACTGAAGAAGAATTCCATTTGGCTGTAAAAGAATTAAGACCAAATAAGAGCCCAGGTCCAGATGGCCTTATGGCCCAATACTATAAACTATATGCAGACACCTTGTGCTCTCATTTTTTGAATGCCCTTAATAATGTCTCTGACCTAACAACCCCATCGAAACAACTCTTAGAGGCGCACATAACGGTAATCCAGAAACCAGAAAAAGACCCCCAGTCCTGTGCCAGCTATCGTCCCATCTCTCTCCTCAATACAGATTAAAAATTTTTTGCTAAAATCCTACAAGAATACATCCTATCCTTGAATCCGGAATCCATCCAGACCAGGTGGAATTTCTTCCTGGCAGGGAGGCGAGAGATGGGACGATGCGGCCAATAGGCATACATGCATGGCTGACTCGACATTCGGTGGGGGAATTTTTTTCTCTCCACGGATGCCGAGAAGGCTTTTGATAGAGTTACATGGGATTTCCTTATGGCTTCACTGAGACACATGTCGTTGGGGAGTCAGATGCTCAATTGGGTATCCTCACTATATTCCAACCCCACTGCAAAAGTCAAAGTGAATTGCTTCTTGTCAGACTCTTTCCAACTTGCAAATGGCACCCGACAGGGCTGCCCCTTGTCACCACTAATCTTTATAGTTGTACTGGAACCATTCCTTAATTGGATCAGTGAAGATGTAAATATCAAGGGCATATCTATGGGTGATACAGAGAACAAGGTGTCCGCATTTGCTGACGACCTATTATTTTTTTATCCTCTCCCAACGTAACTTTACCAAACCTGATGGAAAAAATAAACTACTTTGGAATCCTGTCCAACTATAAAATCAATCTAGCTAAGTCCTCAGCTCTAAATATTTTGCTTCCCTCCACGTTATGTGAGCATCTGAAGTCAGTCTTCCCTTTCCAGTGGGCCAAACCTCAATTCGCTAGGTATTCAGATACCCATTCATCTATCACAGCTAATAGAGTTAAATTTTCTCCCAATCATCAAAAATATAACAGCTGACATCCAGAAGTGGTCCTCACTCCCACGCTTGTCTTGGTTCAGATTTTATATGTGAGCCAAACAGTACCTTTCTATCTCTCGCCTAAACATTTTGCATCCCTACAAAACTCCATTAATAAATTTATCTGGGACAAACGTCCAGCCAGACTCAAACATTTATTACTGGCACTGGATAAAGCTGGAGGGGGACTTGGCCTTTCAAATATATACAAATACCACCAGGCTGCTGTCTTAAGCAGACTACTAGAATGGTGTTTTCCAGCCTCTAAAAAAAGATGGATTCAGGTGGAACAGGCTTTCTCTGATTTTCCATTAAACATGATACCTTGGCTTCCTCGTGCCAGCCTACCTAATCTGCTAAAAGACAACCCTCTGATTCAATCCACTTTAACAATCTTGCGGCAGTTTATGTCCAAGGGCAGCCTGTCTAGTGCTCCAGACCCTTTAACACCAATCATTGACAACCCTAAATTTCCACCAGGCCTTGAGAAGGCCTTTCTAAAAGGTCTGAAATCCAGGGATATTAGACTCAAAGACGTGTCCAGGAGAGGCATACCTACTCCTATCGAAAACTTGACCATTTTTAATGAAGTAGAAACTTGGCCCCAGTGGGATTACCTACAACTAAAAAGCTTCATTAATTCATCTGCTAGGAAATGTAACCTTGCCAGAAAACTGACAGACTTAGAAATCAAAGTGCTCTCTCACATTCCTCATAGACACTCTGTGTCTTGGGTGTATAAAGCTCTCCTCTACCTAAAAGTCCCTGACAGACTCCCATACCTAGACAAATGGGATCAGGCCCTAGGGAATCATCTCACAGAGGAGCAATGGGACCACATCCTGATGAACTCTCATAAAGGCTCAGTTAATGTCAACACTCGAGCTAAATTATAAAATTATTTCTCATTGGTATAATACTCCCGCAAAGTTGCGGAAAATTGGTCTTTCTTACAATGACAAGTGCTGGAGGTGTGGGAACACAGGGGGTGACCTGTTGCACATTTTCTGGGCCTGCCCCAAAATAGTTAATTTTTGGCATAAAGTACACTTTTGGGAAAAAAATATGTCCTCCATTGACATCCCTTTCACCCCAGAAACGTATCTTCTTCACGAAATTCCTTTTTCTTTCAAATCTTATTAAAAAGTGTGTACTGATACATCTGATTAATGCAGCCAAAGCAACAATCCGATGCCTCTGGAAATCAGAAAACCCCCCTTCAATCTCCCAATGGTGGGACAGAGTTAATCGTATTGCGGATATGGAGGAGATTGTTCTTACAGCCGAAGACAAAATAGATGCATATATTAAAATATGGGCCCTACGGTATGATTTTCGTGACACACAGGAATATAAGTCTATGATGCAGAGGAGTTAGGCCTCGTTTCCATCTGTGCTCTTCTGTCTGCTTTTCAGCAAAATGTATCAATCCGTAACATTGATGTGCTAATAAAAAGCGGACAGAAGCGCATTAAGTGGAAATGAGGCCTTAAGCTATAATCGCAATCTGAAGAATTGTATCATCTATTTCCTGTTTATGGGCTATTTTTGGATTTTTCTGACTAATCCTGTGAACATTATGCTCTTTGTTATGTTTTATCTTATGCTAGATTGCTATATATAAGATTGTAATATGCTCCTTACTCTCTGATCGGCTATGTCCAATCTATTATAAGCAGTTCTTTTAATTGTATGCTACATTTTATTGTCTTTCAATAAAGCTTAAAAGTGAAAAAAATAAATAAATAAATAAAATATCTTCCTAGTTACTCCTCCCCTGTGGATGTGATTTCAATTATCCGGCAAAGGAGAACTCTCCCTTATAGCTAGCTATCTAAAAAGACAAAGACAAACACTTATATAGCGCTTTTCTCCTGGCGGACTCAAAGCGCCAGAGCTGCAGCCACTAGGATGCGCTCTATAGGCAGTAGCAGTGTTAGGGAGACTTGCCTAAGGTCTCCTGCTGAATAGGTACTGGCTTATTGAACAGGCAGAGCCGAGATTCGAACCCTGGTCTCCCATGTCAGAGGCAGAGCCCTTAACCATTACACAATGCAGCCACTACTCTATCTATCTATCTATCTATCTATCTATCTATCTATCTATCTGCCTATCAGCAGCATAGCAACATCACAAATTAGCACAAACTGCAGCCAGTGACGTAGGGGAGCTGTGTCACTACAAAGATCAGCTCTGGGTTATGGCTGTCTGTGATTCTGTAGTGATTGCAAAGTCCTAAGCATTATTTGGGATCCCGCTTGGGTCGCTGAGCATTGTGGAAATGGAACCAGAAATGCCAATTTCACCCCACTCACCCCTGCTCTACTTTTCACCTTCCACCTTTACAGCTGGCGATATTGGTAAGTTAGCTCATTTTGCCATGGACCATACACACTTGGACAGTTTTGCATTTTGCAAAACTGTTCCCATTTAACCCTATTCTACTCTTCTGACATATCAGAGTTGTGCTTGTTCCACAGCAGCTTATTGTCCGCACCCAAAAAAAAAATATGATTAATTATTTAGTATGGCCAGGGTAGCGTGTATGTTTTGCCCTTGTCTTTACCCCAAGTTTTGAGTCAGGTAGCTGAAAGTATTCCATCAAAGGTCCAGAATGCAACCAGGATTAGGAGCACTTTGACTACTGTGGAAAATGCATGGAAGATTTTCTCTCTCTAAAATTCACAGTGCATTCTGTCATCTTTTCTATACACAGAATTAGGAAGCACATCAGAAAGTGCCGTAACCGTTTATACTGTTGTCCTTTTCACTGAATTCAGGCAGCTAGGCTGGCTGAAAGGTGCTTAACTTGAACAAATCCTTCTTATAGGAAAATTCTTCATATGCTCAAACAAATTATAGATTGTTCAAATTAAAGAACATTTCATGACTTTTGCCTGTAGGCTTATATTCTTTGAGCTTTCATTTAATTTACAGCCCTCTGCTAACCTTAGACATGATGTCACTGTATTCTGTGTAAAGACTAGTACTGATTTCACCATATATTTGACTTAGCTAGTCATCTGGGTACAGAATTAATTACACACATTTACTAGAATGTGTTGCTGAAATTTAATTAAACTAGTACAGCTTCATATTAATTTATTAAACAAAGTTTGTTAACGGTGCCTATAAATCCAGTCCACAAAAATGAACTTAATTTTAAAACCATAAGCCCAGGTCATAATACAATGCACTGTACTTTTACATCTTAAAGCACCTTAAAACTTGTTATGAGCTGGCGTTAAGTATAATAAAAGAAACCACAGGCACCCAATCATCAATAAACCGAACAATGTTACTGAACAGAGTTTGCATGTTAAATTTGCTGCTAAGAAAAAAAAATCACATTGTAGACCAGTGAGGTCACAGTGGTTAAAATCAGTCAGCAATGTTTAGGAATGCCAGTTTTAAAAACTACTCAAGTAATTCAAACATCTTTTTCAGCAACAGGAAAAAGTTTAAAACTGTTAATAAATCGATGTACAACATGGATTCCGCAATACGAGGGCTGGAAGCTTATCCTCACCTTTGATTTACTTGTAGTATATATCTTTTTAGATGTTTCAAAAATTGGACTGACAACAGTAAAAACACAGCTTGTTGTTTACGCTCATGCAGTTAATATTGTCAGTTTTTCTTAACGTTTTTATCTTCAAGAAAGAAAAGGTCATGCTTTTAACAGTTCCAGATTATTTTGATACCAATCAATATAGTGAAGGTCAAGCTACCCACAAAACATATTTGAATGCTTTATTTATTGGGCTTCAAGTTTGCAAATCACACACTTGAGAAGCTTCAAAAATTTTAAAAACTCAGCAAAAAGAAGTTTTGTACACAATGAAGACAGTAACACTACATATACTGTATATACCTCTGCATTCTATAAATTGTTACCTGAGTGTAGTTGACTTAGCCAACCGTGGAAATCTAAAGGAATCAAAAATGGCAAGGCACTTCAATTTCACTTATTTTTCACGTCAGTAGAAAATGCTAAATTTGATTGGACAATTTTACCTTTTCATGTAGTTTGATAGCTGTTGACCCTCATGCTACATGGAGGTGATAAAATTGGTTGGTCTTTGGCCAATCAAAATTGGAAGTGTGTACTAGGCTTAATGTACTACAAGGCTCAAATGTCAGCTTTATCCAAGCTTCTCTTAGTGAAATATTTAACCAAATTTAAAAACATTATTTATTATTTATTTATTTATGTATTCATTTATTTATGTATCACCATGGTAAGTCTTTTAAAAGAAATTTGACAGCTTCTAGTCCCTTAAATTGAATGCTGTTTTCCATAATATTTCCATAATATTTTCCACAAAGTTAGCTGCACACATTTCTAAGCTTACATCCCCACTGTAAAACAGCTAATTTAATGTTTTACTATTATTTTTAATTATGTCCCACACAATTCCTTTGTCAAAAACTTAGCACAAACGTAAGCTGAAAGTTTTCCTCTAAAACAATTGATATTGGGTCAGAATGAGTAGCTATCAGGGCATGCATGTAATTAAAGTGCCGGGAAATTTAGGCACAGGGCAAAGCCGAAAAATGATTCACTCTCCTCCTCGGTTGCTCTGCGGATTCACTATTACCTTTTTACGGACTATGGTTTTCCTGCACATGAAGGAAAGCACAGGGTTTAAGAGCTGCAGATCCTTCTCCTTTAGAAAAAAAAAAAGTTTTATTGAAAGTTCAATACTGTATGTATACAGGGAGTGCAGAATTATTAGGCAAGTTGTATTTTTGAGGAATAATTTTATTATTGAACAACAACCATGTTCTCAATGAACCCAAATAACTCATTAATATCAAAGCTGAATATTTTTGAAAGTAGTTTTTAGTTTGTTTTTAGTTTTAGCTATTTTAGGGGGATATCTGTGTGTGCAGGTGATTATTACTGTGCATAATTATTAGGCAACTTAACAAAAAACAAATATATACACATTTCAATTATTTATTTTTACCAGTGAAACCAATATAACATCTCAACCTTCACAAATATACGTTTCTGACATTCAAAAACAAAACAAAAACAAATCAGTGACCAATATAGCCACCTTTCTTTGCAAGGACACTCAAAAGCCTGCCATCCATGGATTCTGTCAGTGTTTTGATCTTTTCACCATCAACATTGCGTGCAGCAGCAACCACAGCCTCCCAGACACTGTTCAGAGAGGTGTACTGTTTTCCCTCCTTGTAAATCTCACATTTTATGATGGACCACAGGTTCTCAATGGGGTTTAGATCAGCTGAACAAGGAGGCCATGTCATTAGTTTTTCTTCATTTATACCCTTTCTTGCCAGCCACGCTGTGGAGTACTTGGACGCGTGTGATGGAGCATTGTCCTGCATGAAAATCATGTTTTTCTTGAAGGATGCAGACTTCTTCCTGTACCACTATTTGAAGAAGGTGTCTTCCAGAAACTGGCAGTAGGACTGGGAGTTGAGCTTGACTCCATCCTCACCCCGAAAAGGCCCCACAAGCTCATCTTTGATGATACCAGCCCAAACCAGTACTCCACCTCCACCTTGCTGGCGTCTGAGTCGGACTGGAGCTCTCTGCCCTTTACCAATCCAGCCACGGGCCCATCCATCTGGCCCATCAAGACACTCTCATTTCATCAGTCCATAAAACCTTAGAAAAATCAGTCTTGAGATATTTCTTGGCCCAGTCTTGACGTTTCAGCTTGTGCGTCTTGTTCAGTGGTGGTCGTCTTTCAGCCTTTCTTACCTTGGCCATGTCTCTGAGTATTGCACACCTTGTGCTTTTGGGCACTCCAGTGATGTTGCAGCTCTGAAATATGGCCAAACTGGTGGCAAGTGGCATCTTGGCAGCAGCACGCTTGACTTTTCTCAGTTCATGGGCAATTATTTTGCGCCTTGGTTTTTCCACATGCTTCTTGCGACCCTGTTGACTATTTTGAATGAAACGCTTGATTGTTTGATGATCACGCTTCAGAAGCTTTGCAATTTTAAGAGTGCTGCATCCCTCTGCAAGATATCTCACTATTTTTGACTTTTCTGAGCCTGTCAAGTCCTTCTTTTGACCCATTTTGCCAAAGGAAAGGAAGTTGCCTAATAATTATGCACACCTGGTATAGGGTGTTGATGTCATTAGACCACACCCCTTCTCATTACAGAGATGCGCATCACCTAATATGCTTAATTGGTAGTAGGCTTTCGAGCCTATACAGCTTGGAGTAAGAAAACATGCATAAAGAGGATGATGTGGTCAAAATAATCATTTGCCTAATAATTCTCCACTCCCTGTATACAGACAAAGTAGGACATTATCATGATGAAGCATACATATAATCTCCAACATTTTTTAATTTTATAACTAAACAACCCTTTTGATGTCTTAAACCCCTTGTTGTATCCCGGGAAAATATTTATTCAGGTAATACCAGGATTGTCCTTCTTTCATCCTGGTGCGACTCTTAGTCTAATAGCAATCAGTGTGTGATGGCTGGGGTGGTAGGGATGGAGGGGCGCACTTTGGTGTCTCAGCCTTGGGTGCTGGAGGACCTTATCCTGGCTCTGCTGTTATGCGAGGCTTACTCCTGCCTCGGAATGTCATGATGCCGCAAAGCTACAAAAGAATGTTGTAAAGCTACCCCACAGCTGCCCCAGTCCTAAATTGACCCAAACAATGAGCCTTTCATTGATTTTCGAATATCCTATAGAAAATAAATTAAACATCTAGTCTTCAAGGCACCTGGGGTAGCCTCAAAGGAAATATTATATTTATTCATCATCAAGTTCCAGGGCATCCAATGTTCTGTCCATGTTTTTCCTCAGATACCACCGCATTGATTTAAATGATTCTATATAATGGCTTTCAGAGTTGATCTTGGAACAAATTTAGTGAGGAAAGGGCTCAAAATCTTAAAAATGTTTTAGGTGGACTTCAATTTAGATGCATCAAATTTGACTATATACATTAACTTGTAGAGAAGACTATTGATTACACTTTTTTGGAAGCGACAGTCAGAATATACCTACAGCGCTGTATATCTTCTTTGTCTGCAAATATTATCAAATGCTTGATTAGAGAATCTGTTTCATCTAGTGGTTCATGTGAATAATCAAAACAATGAAATAACGCTTGCCAATGCCAAGGACTTAGTAGCCTAGAGCTTGAGGACACCCTAGAGCTCATATGCCATACCTTCTCCCAGAACACCTGAATCTTGGGGCATGAACACAGTAAATGAAATAGGTCAGGTGCCAGCATCCCATATTTAGGACATGTGGTGAGGTAGATAGAGATTTCAGGAAAGGTTCCTAACAAATTCATAATAACCAATGGCAGAATCACAAAGGTCCGGCACCACACAAAGTGAATAAAGCTTAGTGGTAGTTGCCCTGTATCTATTGCTTGATGTTGCAATAAACAACCACTAAGCTTTATTCACTTTGTGTGGTGCCGGACCTTTGTGATTCTGAGATTGTTTGACCCCTAGGTACAGGGGTGAGGACCTGGCACACCTTTATTTTGGAAAATCCTCTTTCTGGGTGCTCCTGAACTGTTGCTTCTCTATAATAACCAATGGATAATCTGTTGATAGTTTCATCATTTATGCTGCATTCAGGATTTATTACAAAGCTCTCCTCTCCTCTAGACCTTGTTTCTGGGGGTGCATGGCAACTAAGGAGACACATGGGGGAGGGGGGTCAGGGCTTTACTAGAGATTCTGGGAAGATAAAGGTGTACTACTCAGGAGACTGTGAGAATGTGGCAGTACTGGGGTGACACATTGTGAACATGGCTATATTGAGGATTCTCCAAATGAAGGTTAGGGGCAAACTAGCAGGATTCTGGATTCTCAAGTATTTGCTGCTGTTACAGTGCAGTGCCTCAACTTTTAACACAGGTTTCAGTCATTGAAGGGACAGATCATCATAGAACTGGCTTGTCCTGTGGGAAAGAGAGCAAGAGCTCCTGTCCTTTGCAGAGGGCAGCGATTAGATCCCAGCTGGTCACTCCAGAGACCAAAGGGGGTGACTGAATAGTGCCAACAGACGTGTGTACAGATCTGTTCATAAAGCATTTTAGGATTAGGACCAGGCAGTCTATGATAAACGTGAACATGTGAAATGCTAAATACTAAAATCGACTTCTCTGTAGACTTCTTACTCAGACTGTACTGTGATGTAATATGACCTGTTTCTCAGCTATCAAAAAACAATTAGCTTCTAACTAACACAAAACATGTAGCTTCTTACAGGGAGTGAATCTGCCTTCTGTTTACCTATGCTAAACATAGTTGGTCCTGGTCTGGCTAGCCAATGAATTAACAATGAGCTGTTAAAAAAGGAATTCACCTCTGTGAGAAAAAAAAAATGCACTATACAGGGGGGAGACAAAACACCATTTGTGTTCCTGAGTGTGGAGCTGCTTAACTCTGTAGCTGGTTTTCTTGTTCAGTGCACACTGCTGGAGCCTGGTAACAGTTAAATGTATGTTACTCTGCAGGGGGAGGGGCATGAGGGGGGCACAGAGATCAGCAGAGGGACCCTGTGCCTTCCCTAGCCCCAGTATAGTGACCCCACTGCTGGTTAAGGGCACTGCCTCTGACATAGGAGACCAGGGTTTGAATCTTGGCTGTTACTATTCAGTAAGCCAGTACCTGTGTTCAGTAAGGAGTCATTGGGCAAGACTCCCTAACACTTCATGTGGCCTATTAGTTGCTGCAGTTCTCAAGTGCTTTGAGTCCAACAGGAGAAAAATGCTATGCAAATGCTAGCATTACTGTTATTATTGTTATTATTACATGTAGATCAAAAATGCCATGTGCTGTGCATTCGCTGCACCAAGCCATTAATAAATATGAAAATGATCATGAAGTCAAACAGTCTAGATCAAATTTCATATGGAATGAATTGTTCACCATTATTTTACTACTAAGCAAATCATACATACATTCTACTTTGTCTTGTTTTGTAGTTCACAGACCACAATGCAGACACAACTGGGGTGATGTATGATTGAAAGAAAAGCAAAGAAAAAAAACAATAAAACCCTTTTTTTTTCTCTAGCAATCATACTCTTCATCTGGTCTATCATTTGGACTGCTTCACATTTCTGTGAGAGAACTATTTATAGCTGAACCAATACAAGATGACCTAAACATGTATTGAGCCCAATATTAACTGTAATTTGCAAGATTTATGATTTATTACAGGTGTAAATGTTTCATTTGAATGAAGATCCCCCTGGTAACATTCAGCAATTAAGTTGTGTTACTGACTGCTAAATTAGACCTATACCCAAGAGTGAAACTTTGCCTAAATTAATATGGCACAAATCAGTATGAAATCACATTCTTGCTGATTCAGATGTTCACTCTTTCTTCTTGCTATGACCACTGATTCTTAATTATATGTTCATTGCACTTGTGTGATGAAATAAGCATCAAAAATGTAGGAGGATAGTACAGTATTGGTGAATTTACCAATATTCTACTACCGTTATTTGGCACAAATTAACCTCTTGTCTTTTTTTTTTTTTTTTATTGCATAGGTGCCACCAAGGGACCTTAACCACTTGAGGACCCAGCCTTTACCCCCCCCCCCTTAAGGACCAGCGCTGTTTTTTATGATCTGTGCTGGGTGGGCTCTACAGCCCCCAGCACAGATCAGGCTGCATGCAGAGCGATCAGATCGCCCCCCTTTTTTCCCCACTAGGGGGATGATGTGCAGGGGGGTCTTATCGCTCCGGCCGGCTGGCATGTTGCAGGGGGGCACCTCAAAGCCCCCCTCCATGGCGGAATTCCTCCCCTCCCTCTCCTACCTCTCCCCCCTGGTGATCTGGGCTGCACAGGATGCTATCCGTCCTGTGCAGCCTGTGACAGGCTGTCATCTGTCACATGGCGGCGATCCCCGGCCGCTGATTGGCCGGGGATCGCCGATCTGCCTTGCGGCGCTGCTGCGCAGCAGCGGTGTTCAATGTAAACAAAAGAGACAAATGTCTTACATTTAGTCTGCGAGCCGCGATCAGCGGCTTGCAGGCTATTCACGGAGACCCGCTCCGTGATCTAACAGGAAACGGCCGCTCGTGTCGAGCGGCCTTTCCTGATTAATTGGGGAGGCACCTGGCGACGCAGATGTGCGTCGCTGGTCCTCCAGCTACTACTTTGCCACCGCATGGTATGAGTGTGCGGTCGGCAATTGGTTAAGGGCTGCAAGGGGCTGGAAAAAGCCCCAGGTAAGTAAAAATCAACATCCTCCCCCCTACCCCCTCTCCAGTGGTTTCGGTGTACTTTGAGGTTTACTTTAATTCAGGTATAACATGCACTAAAGTTGAGTTATGATGCAGAACAAAGTTGACACATGCTTACTGTGCCCTAGTGATTCCTGAGTACACTCATGTTGAGGTAAAGGTGTACTTTTGGGTGATGACTGCAGGGTTAAGGGTGAAAGGGCCTGATCCAATTCACTTTTCCAAGTCTCTTTCAACTTATGAAATTAAAAAAGTAGGGATGATAAATGAGATGCAAATATTTTTTCCTAACATTCAAATATCATGTAAATTATATGCAGCTTGAATTTGAACCAATAAAAATTGACAGGTAGTTATTCTGATTGGTCCAATTTCAAGCTGAATATAATTTACATGAAATGTGAATGGTAGAAGAAATTATTTGCATCTCTTTGATCATCCCTACTAAAAAGTACCAACAAGTAGGTGAAAAAGTACTGTCAAAGTGATTCTTTTTTCTTGTTAGCTGATGGCTTAAAGCGGACCCAAACCAAACATTTTTTTAATTCAAAATATTTAGTTGCACCACTCTGACACATAGAAAGATAAATAAACGCTCCTTCAAGCCTATGAGCATTGCAGTGCACGCTTTTCACTGTTCTCTTTTCATTACTAGGGTTAATCAGGTGGCAGCTATTAGCAATTCCTCCTTTGCCGGACACCATCTACTCCACCAGTCTGCTGGATTCTGTCCCGGCAATATGAAAGGAAGGGAGGGGTTCCTCCAATAAATGTAAAATATTGTATATTTGTCATCATGCAGCTGAAAAAAGGCTCCTATTTATTATTATAATTTAGAAAATAGATTTTATTTCTGAAATCTTGCATTTTTAATTTGGGTCAACTTTAAAAGGCATTTTATTTATAATGTGAAAATATTACCTGGGAGAAAACTTAAAAGTCTAAAACTCAGAACCACTCAAATCCAGTATGGGGCCTGACATTACTTTCCTCTTAGTGCCTAAACAAATACTACATTCTTTAGAAAGATTATTGATCATACTATTTTATATTTTTTTTCAGTTTTTTGTCAAACAGTACATACTATACATATACTATACATACATACTAAAAAATCATAAACAACCAATACAGCTACCACCGTAATTTCATATTTATTTGCAAAACCCAGTAGCAAGCTGAGGAAAATAGTGTCTTCTTCTGCTGTTGTAAGTGGGAGTACAGCTTCTCTAAGCACTAGAGTAAAGTAATTGGTCTATACACTACATTATTTTAATTTTGAATCTTTTCCACACCATTTTGCCATTTTAGGTTCCAATGAATATACAGTAGATTTGTATTTATTTATTTATTTTTGCTTCTACCATATCTTGCGGATTACATCAAATCTGAAATGCTTTGTTTAACAAATACACAATGGGATCAAAGTGTGTTTTTATACTGCCATACATTTCAGTTAAAAAAATATTCTACACCAGTAAAATACTCAGTATTTGTATGTGTCACACTGAACTTTTAACAGGTATCTTTCAAGCAAGTTAGAAATTTTGCCCTCATTAGCACATTTTTGTGTTTGAACAATCTTAATGTATTTCAGCATATTCTTTCTCAAGTGATTCTTCTTCTGCACATGCTTATTTTTAAGCTTGTGATAGTCACTGGGAAAATGTCAGGGAGGTATTTTCAGATTTGCAAAAGGCCACAGCATTCAGAAGCAATCCTTGTCTTTCTGACAGGTATGGAAGCAACAGTATGCTTTAAGTAAAAGATATATATATATATATATATATATATATATATATATATATATATATATATATATATGTATATATACATATATATATATATATATATATATATATATATATATATATATATATATATATGTAAACTTTGAGATAGGGTAACGGAGGGGTGTGACCTGATTGAGCACAAACACCTACAATTCAAAAAGAGTACAAAACTTTATTAATTACTTGTCAAAAATTGTAAAAACATGCAACATAAGACAACTCCTGCCAAAGACCACCATCCACATAAACGTTAAAGCCTTATTGTTATTTACCGTTAACACACAGAACCCTCTCTGTACTTATCCCTAACCCTTTAACCCCCCTGGTGGTGCCTAACCCTAAACCCCCCCCCCCCGGTTGGTGCCTAACCCTAAGAGCCCCCTGGTGGTGCCTAACCCTAACCACTCCCCTGGTGGTGCCTAACCACCCCCCTGGTGGTGCCTAACCACCCCCCTGGTGGTGCCTAATCCTAACCACCCCCCTGGTGGTGCCTAATCCTAACCATCCCCCCTGGTGGTGCCTAACACTAACCATCCCCCCTGGTGGTGCCTAACACTAACCATCCCCCCTGGTGGTGCCTAACCCTAAGACCCCCCTGGTGGTGCCTAACACTAACCACCCCCCTGGTAGTGCCTAACCCTAAGACCCTCCTGATGGTGCCTAACCCTAAGACCCCCCAGGTGGTGCCTAACCCTAAGACCCCCCAGGTGGTGCCTAACCCTAACCTTGACAGTGTTACATTAAATCCATTCACCGTATATAACGTTACTGTGGGTAATAATGTCTGCTGTTTGACAAATGGACGGCACTATTGATAAATAACGTTAGTGTGTGCCACTATTGTTAAATAACGTTAGTGTGTGCCGTTTTTCTTCTTTTTTCCCTGTGCGCCATTATTATGCAGTACTAACGATAAATAGCAATAAGCGTATCTTTTTAACCACTTGAGGACCTAGGGCTTTCTACCCCTTAAGGACCGGCCACTTTTTTTCCATTCAGACCACTGCAGCTTTCACGGTTTATTGCTCGCTCATACAACCTACCACCTAAATGAATTTTGGCTCCTTTTCTTGTCACTAATACAGCTTTCTTTTGGGGCTATTTGATTGCTCCTGCGATTTTTACTTTTTATTATATTCATCAAAAAAGACATGAATTTTGGCAAAAAAATGATTTTTTTAACTTTCTGTGCTGACATTTTTCAAATAAAGTAAAATTTCTGTATACATGCAGCGCGAAAAATGTGGACAAACATGTTTTTGATTAAAAAAAACCCATTCAGTGTATATTTATTGGTTTGGGTAAAAGTTATAGCGTTTACAAACTATGGTGCAAAAAGTGAATTTTCCCATTTTCAAGCATCTCTGACTTTTCTGACCCCCTGTCATGTTTCATGAGGGGCTAGAATTCCAGGATAGTATAAATACCCCCCAAATGACCCCATTTTGGAAAGAAGACATCCCAAAGTATTCACTGAGAGGCATAGTGAGTTCATAGAAGATATTATTTTTTGTCACAAGTAAGCGGAAAATGACACTTTGTGAGAAAAAAAAAAAAATTTCCATTTCTTCTAACTTGCGACAAAAAAAAATGAAATCTGCCACGGACTCACCATGCCCCTCTCTGAATACCTTGAAGGGTCTACTTTCCAAAATGGGATCATTTGTGGGGTGTGTTTACTGTCCTGACATTTTGGGGGGTGCTAAATTGTAAGCACCCCTGTAAAGCCTAAAGGTGCTCATTGGACTTTGGACCCCTTAGCGCAGTTAGGCTGCAAAAAAGTGCCACACATGTGGTATTGCCATACTCAGGAGAAGTAGTATAATGTGTTTTGGGGTGTATTTTTACACATACCCATGCTGGGTGGGAGAAATATCTCTGTAAATGACAATTTGTTAATTTTTTTTACACACAATTGTCCATTTACAGAGATATTTCTCCCACTCAGCATGGGTATGTGTAAAAATACACCACAAAACACATTATACTACTTCTCCTGAGTACGGCGATACCACATGTGTGGCACTTTTTTGCACCCTAACTGCGCTAAAGGGCCCAAAGTCCAATGAGTACCTTTAAGATTTCACAGGTCATTTTGAGAAATTTCGTTTCAAGACTACTCCTCACGGTTTAGGGCCCCTAAAATGCCAGGGCAGTATAGGAACCCCACAAATGACCCCATTTTAGAAAGAAGACACCCCAAGGTATTCCGTTAGTAGTATGGCGAGTTCATAGAAGATTTTATTATTTGTCACAAGTTAGCGGAAAATGACACTTTGTGAAAAAACACAATTAAAATCAATTTCCGCTAACTTTTGACAAAAAATAAAAACTTCTATGAACTCACCATACTCCTAACGGAATACCTTGGGGTGTCTTCTTTCTAAAATGGGGTCATTTGTGGGGTTCCTATACTGCCCTGGCATTTTAGGGGCCCTAAACCGTGAGGAGTAGTCTTGAAACGAAATTTCTCAAAATGACCTGTGAAATCCTAAAGGTACTCATTGGACTTTGGGCCCTTTAGCGCAGTTAGGGTGCAAAAAAGTGCCACACATGTGGTATCGCCATACTCGGGAGAAGCAGTACAATGTGTTTTGAGGTGTATTTTTACACATACCCATGCTGGGTGGGAGAAATACCTCTGTAAATGGACAATTGTGTGTAAAAAAATCAAAAGATTGTCATTTACAGAGGTATTTCTCCCACCCAGCATGGGTATGTGTAAAAATACACCTCAAAACACATTGTACTACTTCTCCCGAGTACGGCGATACCACATGTGTGGCACTTTTTTGCACCCTAACTGCACTAAGGGGCATAAAGTCCAATGAGTACCTTTAGGATTTCACAGGTCATTTTTGTTTCAAGACTACTCCTCACGGTTTAGGGCCCCTAAAATGCCAGGGCAGTATAGGAACCCCACTAATGACCCCATTTTAGAAAGAAGACACCCCAAGGTATTCCGTTAGGAGTATGGTGAGTTCATAGAAGTTTTTATTTTTTTGTCACAAGTTAGCGGAAATTGATTTTAATAGTTTTTTTTCACAAAGTGTCATTTTCCGCTAACTTGTGACAAAAAATAAAATCTTCTATGAACTCACCATACTCCGTACGGAATACCTTTGGGTGTCTTCTTTCTAGAATGGGGTCATTTGTGGGGTTCCTATACTGCCCTGGCATTTTAGGGGCCCTAAACCGTGAGGAGTAGTCTTGAAACCAAATGTCGCAAAATGACCTGTGAAATCCTAAAGGTACTCATTGGACTTTGGGCCCCTTAGCGTACTTAGGGTGTAAAAAAGTGCCACACATGTGGTACCGCTGTACTCAGGAGAAGTAGTATAATGCGTTTTGGGGTGTATTTTTACACATACCCATGCTAAGTGGGAGAAATATCTCTGTAAATGACAATTGTTTGATTTTTTTACACACAATTGTCCATTTACATAGAAATTTCTCCCACCCAGCATGGGTATGTGTAAAAATACACCCCAAAACACATTATACTACTTTTCCTGAGTACGGCGGTACCACATGTGTGACACTTTTTTGCAGCCTAGGTGCGCTAAGGGGCCCAACGTCCTATTCACAGGTCATTTTGAAGCATTTGTTTTCTAGACTACTCCTCGCGGTTTAGGGCCCCTAAAATGCCAGGGCAGTATAGGAACCCCACAAGTGACCCCATTTTAGAAAGAAGACACCCCAAGGTATTCCGTTAGGTGTATGGCAAGTTCATAGAAGATTTTATTTTTTGTCACAAGTTAGTGAAAAATGACACTTTGTGAAAAAAAACCAATAAAAATTATTTTCCGCTAACTTTTGACAAAAAATAAAATCTTCTATGAACTCGTCATACACCTAACATAATACCTTGGGGTGTCTTTTTTTTCTAAAATGGGGTCACTTGTGGGGTTCCTATACCGCCCTGGCATTTTACAGGCCCAAAACCGTGAGTAGTCTGGAAACCAAATGTCTCAAAATGACTGTTCAGGGGTATAAGCATCTGCAAATTTTGATGACAGGTGGTCTATGAGGGGGTGAATTTTGTGAAACCGGTCATAAGCAGGGTGGCCTTTTAGATGACAGGTTGTATTGGGCCTGATCTGATGGATAGGAGTGCTAGGGGGGTGACAGGAGGTGATTGATGGGTGTCTCAGGGGGTGGTTAGAGGGGAAAATAGATGCAATCAATGCACTGGGGAGGTGATCGGAAGGGGGTCTGAGGGTTTGGCCGAGTGATCAGGAGCCCACACGGGGCAAATTGGGGCCTGATCTGATGGGTAGGTGTGCTAGGGGGTGACAGGAGGTGATTGATGGGTGTCTCAAGGTGTGATTAGAGGGGAGAATAGATGCAAGCAATGCACTGGCGAGGTGATCAGGGCTGGGGTCTGAGGGCATTCTGAGGGTGTGGGCGGGTGATTGAGTGCCCTAGGGGCAGATAGGGGTCTAATCTGATAGGTAGCAGTGACAGGGGGTGATTGATGGGTAATTAGTGGGTGTTTAGGGTAGAGAATAGATGGAAACACTGCGCTTGGGTGGTGATCTGTTGTCGGATCTGCGGGCGATCTATTGGTGTGGGTGGGTGATCAGTTTGCCCACAAGGGGCAGGTTAGGGGCTGATTGATGGGTGTCAGTGACAGCGGGTGATTGATGGGTGTCAGTGACAGGGGGTGATTGATTGGTGATTGATAGGTGATTGACAGGTAATCAGTGGGTTATTACAGGGGAGAACAGATGTAAATATTGCACTGGCGAATTGATAAGGGGGGGTCTGAGGGCAATCTGAGATTGTAGGCGGGCGATTGGGTGCCCGCAAGGGGCAGATTAGGGTCTGATCTGATGGGTAACAGTGACAGGTGGTGATAGGGGGTGATTGATGGGTGATTGATGGGTAATTAGTGGGTGTTTAGAGGAGAGAATACATGGAAACACTGCGCTTGGGTGGTGATCTGATGTCGGATCTGCGGGCGATCTATTGGTGTGGGTGGGTGATCAGTTTGCCCGCAAGGGGCAGGTTAGGGGCTGATTGTTGGGTGGCAGTGACAGGGGGTGATTGATGGGTGATAGGTGATTGGCAGGTGATTGACAGGTGATCAGTGGGTTATTACAGGGAAGGACAGATGTAATTAATGCACTGGCGAATTGATAAGGGGGGGGGGTCAGAGGGCAATCTGAGCGTGTGGGCGGGTGATTGGGTGCCCGCAAGGGGCAGATTAGGGTCTGATCTGATAGGTAAAAGTGACAGGTGGTGATAGGGGGTGATTGATGGGTGATTGATGGGTAATTAGTGGGTGTTTAGAGAAGATAACAGATGTAAACGATACATTTGGGAGGTAATCTGACGGCGGGTTTGCGGGCGATCTAATGGTGTGGGTGGGTGATCAGATTGCCCGCAAGGGGCAGGTTAGGGGCTGATTGATGGGTGGCAGTGACAGGGGGTGATTGATGGGTGATAGGTGATTGGCAGGTGATTGACAGGTGATCAGTGGGTTATTACAGGGAAGAACAGATGTAATTAATGCACTGGCGAATTGATAAGGGGGGGTCTGAGGGCAATCTGAGCGTGTAGGCAGGTGATTGGGTGCCCGCAAGGGGCAGATTAGGGTCTGATCTGATAGGTAACAGTGACAGGTGGTGATAGGGGGTGATTGATGGGTGATTGATGGGTAATTAGTGGGTGTTTAGAGGAGAGAATAGATGTAAACAATGGATTTGGGAGGTGATCTGATGTCGGATCTGTGGGCGATCTATTGGTGTGGGGGGATGATCAGATTGCCCGCAAGGGGCAGGTTAGGGGCTGATTGATGGGTGGCAGTGACAGGGGGTGATTGACGGGTGATTGACGGGTGATTGACGGGTGATTGACAGGTGATTGACAGGTGATTGACAGGTGATCAGGGGGATAGATGCATACAGTAAACAGGGGGGGGTGGTCTGGGGGGGGGTCTGGGGAGAATCTGAGGGGTGGGGGGTGATCAGGAGGGGGCAGGGAGCAGGGGGGGGGGATACAAAAAAAATAGCGTTGACAGATAGTGACAGGGAGTGATTGATGGGTGATTAAGGGGGTGATTGGGTGCAAACAGGGGTCTGGGGGGTGGGCAGGGGGGGGTCTGATGGGTACTGTGGGCGATCAGGGGGCAGGGGGGGGCAGATCAGTGTGTTTGGGTGCAGACTAGGGTGGCTGCAGCCTGCCCTGGTGGTCCCTCGGACACTGGGACCACCAGGGCAGGAGGCAGCCTGTATAATACACTTTGTAAACATTACAAAGTGTATTATACACTTTGTATGCGGCGATCGCGGGGTTAACATCCCGCCGGCGCTTCCGTATAGCCGGCGGGATGTTGCGGCGAGCGAGCGGTGACAGGCGCCGGCGGAGGATCGCGTCACGGATGACGCGATCGCTCCGCCCATGCCCTTAAATGGACCGCCGCCTCTGTGGGTGAGGCCGTCCTGCAGGGCTCCACTTCCCCGCCGCCCCTGTGTAGTGGGCGGTCGGGAAGTGGTTAATGCGGCGCCATTTTTATGCATAGGCGCTGTGCGCCATTATTCACTGATCCCCACCCCACCATATATGCTGAAGGCAGGAAATGTTTCTCATTGTGTTGTTTGGTGGTGGTGAGAAAGTGATCGGTAGATGTGCTTTGTGGAGGGAGAGGTGGCTAAAAGAGACAATATTGTGTGTGGATATTGTTTTGTACAGCTATATTTATAAACATATAAAAAGGTTGGTAATGGTAGCACGGTGTCATAGTGGTTAACACTCTTGTCTTGCAGCACTAGATTCCCAGTTCAAATCCCAGCCAGGACAACATCGGCAAGGATTTTGTATGTTCTCCCCTTGTCTGTGTGGGGTTTCCTTTGGGAACTCTGGTTTCCTCCCACATCCCAAAAACATACAGATAAATTAATTGGATCCCCCCTACATTGGCCCTAGACTATGATACATGTACTACATGATACATATATAGTCATATGATTATGGTAGGGATTGGACTGTGAGCCCCTCTAAGGGACAGTTAAGTGACAAGACAATGTACAGTGCTGTGGAAGATGTCTGTGCTATATAAATACTAAATAATAATAATTTAAAAGCCTTGAGACAAAATCCCAAGTGATCAAAGTTGCACTATTCCTTTCTCTTCAGAACTCCTCTGCCACACACACAAATGAACACACACTAAATCCTGTATATCTATCTCACAACTCAGCCATGATCTCAGGAACAGTGATGCTCGGATACCCCTTTTTATTATTCGAGTTTGGTCGAATTCAAATAGTAAATTATTCGAATTCGGTCGAATATTCGAGTCGAATATTTTTTACTATTTGATTCGACCTCGGACTTCGAGCTCACTATTCGAGTCGGTATTCGAGCTCATTATTCGAGCTGACTATTCGAATTGGCCTTAAATAGCTTCCAACACTTGTTTTGAGGGTGAATGATGCAAGAAACATCTTTTTTTCCAAGTAACAACAGCAAGTGATTATGTGGGGATGTTCCTTTAAAAAAAAAAAAAGGTGGAAAGAGAAGAGAAGTTGTGTCCAAAATTCTGTTCAGTAGTGTATATACTACTTCTTCTTCTTCTTCTTCTTCTTCTTCTTCTTCTTCTTCTTCTTCTTCTTTATCTTCTATATCTTCTTCTTCTTCTTTTATATCTTCTTCTTCTTCTTCTTCTTTATTATCTTCTTCTTCTTCTTCTATATCTTCTTCTTCTGTATCTTCTTCTTCTTCTTCTATATCTTCTTCTTCTATATCTTCATCTTCTTCTTCTTCTTCTTCTTCTTCTTCTTCTTCTTCTTCTTCTTCTTCTTCTTCTTCTTCATCTTCTTCATCTTCTTCTTCTTCTTCATCTTCTTCTTCTTCTTCTTCTTCTTCTTCTTCTTTATCTTCTATATCTTCTTCTTCTTCTTCTTCTTCTTCTTCTTCTTCTTCTTCTTCTTCTTCTTCTTCTTCTTCTTCTTCTTCTTCTTCTTCTTCATCTTCTTCTTCTTCTTCATCTTCTTCTTCTTCATCTTCTTCTTCTTCTTCTTCATCTTCTTCTTCTTCATCTTCTTCTTCTTCTTCTTCTTCTTCTTCATCATCTTCTTCTTCTTCATCTTCTTCATCTTCATCTTCTTCATCATCTTCTTCTTCATCATCTTCTTCTTCGTCTTCATCTTCTTCATCTTCCTCATCTTCTTCATCTTCTTCATCTTCATCTTCTTCATCTTCTTTTTCATCTTCTTTTTCTTCATCTTCTTCTTCTTCATCTTCTTCTTCTATATCTTCTTTTTCTATATCTTCTTTTTCTATATCCTCTTCTTATTATTATTATTTTTCTATTTCGTCTTCTTCTTTTTTTATATCTTCTTTTTCTTCTCCTTCTTCTTCTTCTTTTTCTATATCTTCTTCTTATTCTATATCGTCTTCTTCTTCTTCACTTATTTCTCTTTTATATAATTTTTTTTTAAAGAAATGCAGCTATTTTTGAGCGTAATAAATAGCTGGTGGCGCACGCATGTTGGAAGCGCCATTGTATGTGCTCCCTGGCAGTGGAAACACACAGACAGCAGGAGGTAAATTCAGCAGTAGCAGCAGGAGGAGGAGGATGATTGTGTGGCAGCAGGCAGTCAATGAGGCAGGCAGCGAGACATAATAGGCTGTGTGGTACCTAGCGGTGGTACCAGGCCGTAAATACACAGCATGAGGTTCCAGACAGCGGTCGTGAAGCCCACATCATGTCCAATACACAACTGGGACAACACAGTTTTCAACCCGGACACCTCTAAAAATAATATCACAAAGTATTAATAAAAAGTATATATATTTTTTTTGTTTTTTTAAAGAAATGCAGCTATTTTTGAGCGTAACAAATAGCTGGTGGCGCATGGTGGAAGCGCCATTGTATGTGCTCCCTGGCAGTGGAAACACACAGACAGCAGGAGGTAAATTCAGCAGCAGGAGGAGGGGGATGAGTGTGTGGCAGCAGGCAGTCAATGAGGCAGGCAGCGTGACATAATAGCCCTGGTACCTAGCGGTGATACCAGGGCTGTAAATAAACACAACAGGAGGTCCCAGACAGCGGTCGTGCAGCCCACATCGTGTCCAATACACAACTGGGACAACACAGTTTTCAACCCGGGCACCTCAAAAAAATTACACAGATATAGCTATTGTTTGACGTAATAGCTGGTGGCAGAGTGGCAGCAGAAGGTAAAATCTGTGTACCCTGGCAGTGGGAAACACAGACAGACAGGCAGCAGCAGGAGGAATGGAGGAGTAGTGTGAGTGTGGCAGCAGGTAGGTAGGCAGCGTGACATAATAGCCCTGGCACCTAGCGTTGATACCAGGGCTGTAAATAAACACAACAGGAGGTCCCAGACAGCGGTCGTGCAGCCCACATCGTGTCCAATACTCAACTGGGACAACACAGTTTTCAACCCGGGCACCTCAGAAAAATTAAACCTTTTTTTTTTTTTTTTTTTTTAATGGTTTACTTTTTTTTTTTTTTTACAGCAAATTACACAGGTATAGCTATTGTATGACGTAATAGCTGGTGGCAGCAGAAGGTAAAATCTGTGTACCCTTGGCAGTGGGAAACACAGACAGGCAGCAGCAGCAGCAGCAGCAGGAGGAATGGAGGAGTAGTGTGAGTGTGGCAGCAGGTAGGTAGGCAGCGTGACATAATAGCCCTGGTACCTAGCGTTGATACCAGGGCTTTAAATAAATACAACAGGAGGTCCCAGACAGCGGTCGTGCAGCCCACATCGTGTCCGATACACAACTGGAACAACACAGTTTTCAACCCGGGCACCTCAAAAAAATAAAAAAAAATTTTTTTTAATGGTTTACTTTTTTTTTTTTTTTTTTTACAGCAAATTACACAGATATAGCTATTGTTTGACGTAATAGCTGGTGGCAGAGTGGCAGCAGAAGGTAAAATCTGTGTACCCTGGCAGTGGGAAACACAGACAGACAGGCAGCAGCAGGAGGAATGGAGGAGTAGTGTGAGTGTGGCAGCAGGTAGGTAGGCAGCGTGACATAATAGCCCTGGCACCTAGCGTTGATACCAGGGCTGTAAATAAACACAACAGGAGGTCCCAGACAGCGGTCGTGCAGCCCACATCGTGTCCAATACTCAACTGGGACAACACAGTTTTCAACCCGGGCACCTCAGAAAAATTAAACCTTTTTTTTTTTTTTTTTTTTTAATGGTTTACTTTTTTTTTTTTTACAGCAAATTACACAGGTATAGCTATTGCTTGACGTAATAGCTGGTGGCAGCAGAAGGTAAAATCTGTGTACCCTTGGCAGTGGGAAACACAGACAGGCAGCAGCAGCAGCAGCAGCAGGAGGAATGGAGGAGTAGTGTGAGTGTGGCAGCAGGTAGGTA
This sequence comes from Hyperolius riggenbachi, assembly GCF_040937935.1. Classification (NCBI taxonomy): domain Eukaryota; kingdom Metazoa; phylum Chordata; class Amphibia; order Anura; family Hyperoliidae; genus Hyperolius; species Hyperolius riggenbachi. Next base: position 209,972,220 of record NC_090650.1, on the reverse strand, counting down.
GGCAGCGTGACATAATAGCCCTGGTACCTAGCGTTGATACCAGGGCTTTAAATAAATACAACAGGAGGTCCCAGACAGCGGTCGTGCAGCCCACATCGTGTCCGATACACAACTGGAACAACACAGTTTTCAACCCGGGCACCTCAAAAAAATTAAAAAAAAATTTTTTTAATGGTTTACTTTTTTTTTTTTTTTTTTTTACAGCAAATTACACAGATATAGCTATTGTTTGACGTAATAGCTGGTGGCAGAGTGGCAGCAGAAGGTAAAATCTGTGTACCCTGGCAGTGGGAAACACAGACAGACAGGCAGCAGCAGGAGGAATGGAGGAGTAGTGTGAGTGTGGCAGCAGGTAGGTAGGCAACGTGACATAATAGCCTTGGTACCTAGCGTTGATACCAGGGCTGTAAATAAACACAACAGGAGGTCCCAGACAGCGGTCGTGCAGCCAACATCGTGTCCAATACACAACTGGGACAACACAGTTTTAAACACGGGCACCTCAGAAAAATTAAAAATTGGGGTTTTTTTTTAATGGTTTACTTTTTTTTTTTACAGCAAATTACACAGATATAGCTATTGTTTGACGTAATAGCTGGTGGCAGAGTGGCAGCAGAAGGTAAATCTGTGTACCCTGGCAGTGGGAAACACAGACCGACAGACAGCAGAAGGGCAGTACACAGCAGCCCACTGTAGATGTAAAATGTGTGGCTGCAGGCGACGTAATAGTCAAAGTGAACCAGGCTGGCTTAGTGAGCAGGAGCCAGGAGGTGGTAAAGGGTGGTAAGGCACATTAACGATAGTTCTTCCGGCAGCCAGTTCATGTCCCCCTCTCGCCGACAACAGGGGCCAGGAACTCGCCTTCCACCCACGCCTGGTTCATCTTGAGAAACGTCAGTCTGTCCACAGACTTGTGAGACAGACGTGAGCGTTTCTCGGTGACCACGCCACCAGCTGCACTGAAGCAGTGCTCGGACAGCACACTGGAAGGGGGGCAGGACAGCACTTCCAGGGCGTACTGCGCCAGCTCGCTCCAGATCTCCAGGTGCTTGACCTAATACTCCATGGGATCAACAGGGGCATCGCTGTCAAGCCCGCTGTAGGACCCCATGTAGTCAGCCACCATGCGGGTCAGGCGCTGGCTGTGACCGGAGGAGGATGCTGCTGCATGCACCTCCTCTCTAGTCACTGCTGCCGGAGCCTCTACAGTCTGTAGAGCTCGTTGCTGAGAGACAGCAGGTCTGTGGGGCGCTTGCTGCTGGATGCAGGCACCTGCTGCTGCCTCTGTGCTGGCTGGACAGTGGGGGTGGAAGGCTGGGGGAAGGCTTCCTCCAAGTGCTCAACAAGGGCCTGCTGCAAGCTCCTTATTTGTTGCGCTGGGTCTCCTCCTGCAGGCGGCAGGAACTGGCTCAACTTCCCCTTGAGGCGTGGGTCCATCATCATGCTGATCCAGATGTCCTCCCTCTGCTTCATCTGGATCACCCTGGGGTCCTTGCGCAGGCACGTCAGCATGTGCGCTGCCATTGGGAAGAGGCGGGCCACGTGTGCTGGCACATCGACGGCAGTGCTGTCCTCATCCTCCTCCTCTGCCGCCTCATCCTCTCTCCACCCCCGCACCAACTCAGCTGCGCTGTGCTGATCCTCCTTATCAGCAGCAAGGTCAGGGACCTCCACCAAGTCCTCCTCCTCCTCCCCCTCAGAGGTGGACTGTGCAGCTGCTTGCCGCTCCTGCTGGTCCAAGGCTGCCGCTCCCTGTTCCAGCAAAGCATTGAGGGCCCTGTTCAGCAGACAAACCAGGGGCACCCACTCGCAGACCATAGCATGGTCCCTGCTCACCATGTTAGTGGCCTGCAGAAAGGGAGCCAGCACTAAGCACACCTGCTGCATGTGCCTCCAGTCGTTATCGGGGACGATGGACGGGATGTTGCTAGTCTTGTCCCTTTTCTGAGCGGCGGAAACAGTGGCCAGGGCAAGGTACTGGTTGACAGCGTGCTTCTGTTCAACCAGACGCTCCAACATCGCCAGGGTGGAGTCAAGGATCAGCCGATGGCGTGGCAGCTCCAGCTCCTTTTGCACGTCTTCCAGGCTCGCACAGGCTACAGCCGAGCGCCGGAAGTGATGCACAACGTTCCTTGCCGTTTTCAGCAGTTCGCCCATCCCCTGGTAGGTGCGCAAGAACTTCTGCACCACCAGGTTCAGCACGTGGGCAAGACAGGGGATGTGGGTCAGGTTTCCCCTGTCAATTGCGGCAACCAGATTGGCCCCATTGTCGGCCACCACCTCTCCGACTCTGAGGCCTCTGGGGGTCAACTGCAACAAACACAATTGCTAACTTCCAGTCAGAGCAATAGCCTGCCTCTATCTGGCCAGCAGACACTTGTCAGCCAATCAGGTGCACTGTCATACACCCTTTGCCTGCTGTACCATACCTAGCAGGAATTACATAGATTAGCATTCAGGTGGGAGGCTTCGGTTGGACGCAATCGTGAATTGCGTCGTTTAACAGGGACGCCCCGTGTAGGCACATCTCCCACACGGTCCCCTCCCTAACCACTCACCTGTCAACCGCATCGTAGAAGCTGCAAAAAATAAAATGTAAAATCACAAGCACTGGTCCACATGACAGCCCAGGGGCCCCAGGTCTCTCTCACTCACTGGGGCCCCCAAACCACCATGCGACACCCCCTCTGGGGGTCAGCCAAATCCTCTCCTGCTCCTGGAGTTTGGCCAACACATGGGTTGCCGTCAGTTTGGTCTTCCCAAGGCTGACCAACTGCAGCAGCGCTTGGCAGTGGCGGGCCTTCACGCTGCTGCTGAGGCGGGGGGTTTGGCCAGGTGTGCCGGAGGATGGCAGAGGATCGGAAGAACCTGCTGCAGTTCCCGTGACCCTGCGGGGTGGCACCACCCACTGTGTTGCTGCTGCTGCTGTGCCCACTGCTGCTCTCCCATCCTCACCCCCTTCCACCAAGCTGACCCAGTGGACAGTGAAGGACAGGTAGCGGCCTGTCCCGAAGCGGCTGCTCCAGGAGTCCATGGTGATGTGGACCCTTTCACCAACCGCGTGCTCCAGCCCTCGCTCCACATTGGCCATCACAAAGCGGTGCAGTGCAGGAATGGCCTTGCGGGCAAAGTAGTGTCTGCTGGGGAGCTGCCAGTCTGGGGCTGCACAAGCAAGCAGCGCACGCATGTCGCTCCCCTCCTGCACGAGCGTGTACGGCAGGAGTTGGGAGCACATGGCCCGTGCCAGCAAGCCGTTCAGCTGACGCGCGCGACGGCTGCTGGGAGGCAGAGCCCTAACCACCCCCTGGAAGGACTCGCTCAAAAGGCTCTGGTGTGGCCTTTTGCTAGCACGGGAATCAGCGGACACAGCAGAAGAGGCCACTGAGGACTGGCTGCCAGAACAGACCTCAGTGTCGGCGGCAGGAGTTGCAGAGGGGGGAGGAGCAGTGCGTTTCCGCACTCCTGCTGGTGCTGCTGGAGGAGCAGGAGGGCGGGTGGCTGCTGTGGCTGCTGCTGCTGCTGAAGGCTGTGCAGTGATGGGTGTGGTGCCACTGCCAGCACCAGATGCCTTCAGCCTCTGGAACTCCTCATGCTGGTGGAAATGTTTAGCAGCAAGGTGGTTGATGAGCGAGCTGGTGCTGAACTTTAAGGGGTCTGTACCTCGGCTCAACTTCCGCTGACAATGGTTGCAAGTGGTGTACTTGCTGTACACTGTGGGCATTGTGAAAAATCGCCAGATTGGTGACAAGAACAATCCCCTACGGCCTGGAGCCGCTGCTGCCTGTCTCCCTGTGGTGGTTGGGGGGGGGGCTTGGGTGCGGCTGGTGGTTGTACTGGCAGATGCTGCTGCTGCTGCTGCTGCTGAGCCTGAGACACCAGCAGGCTGTGGGACCTGCCTACTGCTGCCAATGCTTGCAATGATGCGCCTCCTTGCAAGGCCCACAAGCGCATCCTCCTCCTCCTCCTCAGAGCTGCTGACGACGACATCCCCAGGAGCTGGTGGCACCCAGTCTTTGTCTGTCACCGTGTCATCATTATCCTCCCCCTCCTGAAACATGTCCTGCTGGGATGATGACCCCCCAAACTCCTCTCCTGATGCATGGATGGGCTGCTTGACTGTCGCCACAGTCTTGCTGTCCAATCCCTCCTCCCCCAAAGTGCCCATCAGCATCTCCTCCTCAAAATCGCCAACAACAGCAGACAATTTACTCATGATGCCTGGGGTCAAAAGACTGCTGAATGACAGATCGCCAAGTGACGGTGAACTGGCCTCCTCCCCAGGCCCTGCTGGGCGGCTGCTGCGAACAGGGGTGGTGGTGGTGGTGAGGGTGGAGGCCTCGGATGCAGAGCTGATGGCGGGCTGCTCATCCTCCGTCATCAGTTGCACCACAGTGGCTGCATCCTTTTCCTCAATGGGACGTTTCCGACCCGGCTGGAGGAAAATAGGAGCAGGTACTACACGCTGCTGCTGCTGCTGTGTCTCTGCAGCGTGAGTTGCAGATGCTCCTGCTGGGCGGCGCCCAAGGCGTCCACGGCCAGTGGCTAGAGGCGGAATGTTAGCCACTGACGCAGCTGCTGCTGCGGAACTGTGCATGGTGGCGCGGCCGCGGCTTGCCACAATGCTGCTCCCTCTCCTCCTGATTCCCTTGCTGCCCTTCCCCTTGCCCAAACCGCGCTGGCTGCCACCTAGACATCTTTGATGTTTTGGGCGTAAACAAAAAAGTTTTTAAAAGGGCGGGTGAAAAGTGGGGTACTTTAATGGAGTGGGTTGGTGGGTGAGGTGACACTAATCACGAAGTGATTAGATCGCTAAGTGATTACTAGTACAGTACTAATACAAAATACAATAATTCAGTAATCAGTAAGTGTGAACAGTGAACAGTGAGTGTGTCCCCTAGTACACTAACTAGAAAATACAATAATCAGTAGTAATCAGATTCAGTAGAAGGAAATAGAGTGTGTGTAGTACACTACAGACAGTGCACGCACACACACACGCAGGAGCTAGCCTATGAACAGTGACTGAGTGTCCCTAGTACAGTAAGTAGTAACAGTAAGTACAACTAGAAATTACAATAATCAGTAGTAATCAGAAGGAAATAGAGTGTGTGTACTGTACAGACAGTGCACACACACACGCAGGAGCTATGAACGAACAAACAGTGACAGTGAGTGTCCTAGTACAGTTACAATATACTACAAAATACAATCACTCAGTAGTAAAGGACAGCAGAAACACTGGTATAGATGAGAAATAAACTAACAGAGGACAGGAGGACAGTTGTGCCCACACAGGCAATGCCCTGAGGCCTAAAGCTGTGTAATCTTGCCTGCAGCAGCTGGCTGTCTCTATGTAACTCACAAGCTACTAACTAAAATACAATGTCTATCTAACTAACAACAATATAGGTGTATATAGGAGGTGTATGTGAGCAAAAACGCTAGGTGATTGACCACAATAAAGCTCTTGCTAAGCCAAAGCACAAAGGAGCAGATCTCTCTCTGTACAAAGTCAGGCAAGGACGGAAAAACCTAAAATGGCGGCCGCTATTTATAGGGTAGGGGCTGGCCAGGGTCCCCCTCTGTGATTGGCTGCCGTCAGAGGGCCTGGGAGCCCTCTGATTGGCTCTAAGGACATTAATCTGGGCTATGACGCTATTCGAGCTCGGTATTCGAGCTCGAATAGCGCTGTTTGCTCGAATAGCGCGAATAGTGAATGGGCTATTCGAATTAACTCGAATAGCCCATTCGAATAGCTGAAGCTATTCGAGCTCGGTATTCGAGCTCGAATAGCTGAAAAAGAGCTCGAATATTCGAGCTCTGCTGAGCACCACTGCTCAGGAATACCCAGACAGCACATGGTGACCTAGAACCACGTGGAAGGTATAAAGTACTAAAAGAGACCAACAGCCCTCTATCAAAAAGAAAAGCTAAATGTAATTGTACCTTCTTAAAACAGAAAGCATTTGTTATCATTCAGCTTTAAGTAAGCAACTGTGGTTTCCCATGAAACATCACTTCTCCTGAATATGAGTTTGTGCCCCTGAAAGCAGGGCTGAACATCCAGAACTACTGATGTATCAGGAAGTTTTAGCTAATACATTTTACAGAGACTTATAAATCCAACATGCATACAGTCTGTTTTAGACTCACCAGTGCTTGGTATGGATTGATATGGCTCTATGGGATAGCGCATGGACCAGTACTAAGGAATACCCAGACAGCTCATAGTGACCCAGAACCACCTGGGAGGTATAAAGGGCTAAAAACTTTGCCTACTTAATACAGAAGTAATACATTTGTGATAATTCAGCTTTAAGTGAGCAACCATGGTTTCCCATGATGCATTACTCCTGAATATGCAAATAATCTCTTTATACCCCTGAAAGGAAGGCTGCACATCCAGAACCATACATGTATAGTGAGTCCGTAGCTAATACATTTTACAGAGCCACGTCAATCCAACATGCATACAGAGCTGTTTCAGACTTTATGGTCCTCATTAGTGTACAGTAAGGATTGATATGGCTCTATGGCATAGTGTTTGGACCAGTACTAAGGAATACCCAGAGAGCTTATGGTGACCATTTTTTTGTGGCCAAATTATAGCTTAACCCTTTTGGGACTGCCGTAGGTAAATCCTACGCTGCACTTGTGGCTGTCTAAGCCTGATGCGGCGTAGGATTTACACCACCCGCCGTTTCCACTCCCGACGTGATTATGTGCACCCGAGAGGGGAGATTAAGTTGTCATATGACAGCTGATATCTCCCCTCAGTGATCAGAAGCCATCGCGTATGGCTCCTGATCACGTGATCACTACCATCACTGGCGGATCATAGTGATCACTGAGCTGTGGCGGTGGGGGGGAAGAAGAGGATCCACTCATCTTCCTGACAGTCCCCTGACGATCAATGCTCCCCTCTGCTCTGACCGGCATCCCTGCTCGCTCTGACATAAGTGCCGTGTCCCAGCTTGATGACGTCATCAAGCCACAACCCAAATCTTTGCAGCAGTACGAGCGAGGATGCCGGCCAGGGTGGAGGGGTCCACAGCTGCTGATCCGTGAGAGATCAGAACGCTCAAGACCCCCTATCAATTCGACCAGTGGGTGCAGGATCTGGGAAGCCAAGCCAATCCAGGAATATGCACAAAAGGATCCTTAAGGGGGGGGGGGGGTTAGGCTTCCAGTCCTGAAAGGGTTAATTTACCAGGGATCCTTATACAGCAATATTGCTACCGTACAGCGATCCCTGGACAAAGTGTTTCCTGGAAAGCCTGGCATGAAATTCACTGTTCTTTCTTTTGATATACTGTATTTGAATTTGCACTACCGAAAGGTAGATACATTATCTGTCATTTAACCAAATTTACAGTGTACCTGAGGCAACATAAGACATGATGAGATAAACATGTGTTTTACAGTGCAAAAATTATTACTTATTTTATTTAGCTGCCTGAAATAGTTAATTATAGGCATGAAAGTGACAGCTTCCGTCTCTTTGGTAACGTGTCGGGAATATAGTAAACATCACTAATAAGCAAATTACAGCCATAAAAGTTCTCCTGGCAGAATACAACTTCTGAGAACTGAGGGAGATAGAAAAAAAGGTCAATAGTTCATGTATTTTCATTTAGGGACACTTAATAGGCTGCCACTGAGCAGAGACAACAAAACATTAAATCTACTTTGTAAATCATTAACCACTTCAGTACCAGTGATCTCTGGCCCATTGGTACTAAATACCTGGGCTTGCAGATGACAATGCACAGATAGGCCTTGTCGCCATTCATGCCACACACCCATCGCCTCAGCCCACCCACTCTGCCGTCTCTATGGAGGCAGAGCTCTGTGAGCTGGTGAGGAGGCGATTTCATTGGCTCCTGACCCTGTGATAAGTGTGAGCCAATTAGATTGGCTCACAGTGATAATGGAGTTAGGATCCAGTGAAATCATCTTCTGACCAGCTCACAGAGCGCTGCCATCATACTGACCGAGAGAGCAATGCGATCAGCGGTAGTGATGGGAGCGCGTGGCAGGGAAGTTGAAATCTACTTCCTGTCAGAAGTAAGCGGCCACAAACAGTACATGGATTTCAACCAATGCGGGCCAGGAAAGGTTAAATGTAAAATAAAACCATGGGATATATAATATAAAGAAGTCATTTTTAGGAGTAGGAAGATAAATACAATTGTTTGTTACATTTTATTTTTACTTAAAAAAAACTTTTTGCCTATTGTAACTTTAAAATCAATTTTCTCAAAAATGACTTGGTCTTTTCAAAAATAGATTTTCCCCTTGTTCCCACTGTTCTCCTTATCATACCCTGTAAATTAGTGACCCTAACATGTATGGGGGCTTTGCTATTAACAACTTAAGCGTTAGTGTAAAATACGTATATTCTGGTGAATCTTTTGCTATTGTTTCCCCTTTGTCATGCCACTGTCCAGGTTTTTGGAAACCTCGAAACCTTTTTTAAAGACATTGTGGCTGCAGAGATGCCCTAAAGGTTTTAGAAGTTCCTCTGCAATTAAAGTTAATGGGACTCACTGGGAATGCAAATTTTCACAGTAAAAATTTGCCACAACCATTCATTCTTTTTTTTAGGTAAAATTTGTTTGACTATGAATGGTTGATTGCCATCACTACTAAAGAATACCTAGACAGCTCATGGTGACCGAGAACCACCTGGAAGGTCTACTTGACTATACTACTATGGTGCAAATGCCAGTGGAGAAATATTTAAAGTCTCTGGGTGGGACTATATCTCATGTAATGAAAGGTGTCCAATAGGATTACGGTCACAAAAAAATGGGTTGGTTTTAGTCAGTGTAAAGAGGCTTCCAAAGCCCCACCCCCATACCTTCAACAATGTGGTGGAATTGCGACAGAGTGAGGAGTGTATGGGAACTCGCCTTTAAGTGATAAAAGGAGATATATCCATGCCAAATTAAACATTCCCCTGAAATAGTCTTACTATCTATGTTCCCGGGCACAATTAAGCATGCAAAGGAGTCAGTACTTGGTCATATAATGGCTTCTGTTAGGTATCTGATTTCCAAATAATGGAAGGTGGACTCATTGCTGGGGCAGTTGACCTGGTAAAGGCTTTGAACAACTCGATGAGAATGGAGGAATTGGTGCTATCCACACAAAATAAAGGGGACAAATTCTCCAGACAGTGAGCAACTTGGCTGGATTACAGGGATAGACTTTGATATGGATGTTTGACAGTCTGATAGGACTGTGTGAATTTGAAAATGTTTTGAAAATAATCCCTTTTAGGAAGTTATTTAATGACTAGTCCCTACCGTAGTCATATGTCTACGTATGTATTGTGTTTGTGTAGTGTATGTAGCATAGTCTAGGCCCAATTTAGGGGGAAGCCAATTTACTTATCTGAAAGTTTTTGGGATGTGGGAGGAAGCCCATGCAGACATGGGGAGAACATACAACTCCATGCAAATAGTGCCCTTGCTGGGATACGAACCTGTAGCAGGGCGAGAGCGCTAACCACTACGCCACCAGGCTGCCCTAATCTTCGCATTGTCACTGTATGATAGCACAGATTGTTGTATGTTTATGATTTCAATCTAATAAAAAGTTTAATTTACAAAAAAAAAAAAAAAAAAACAATGCGGGCTGGTATAGCTAGTATGTGGAGCCCCATGAGGTCCGGGCTCCGAATTAGTTCCTGTAAAGTTATAATAAGGTTATAATTACCTGCTAGGTCTTCCTCTTGTCTCGGGTCCCTTCATGTCCACCATTTTTTGGTATGTAGCCCTGCCTCACGCTTAAAAATACCATTTGGTTTTATCTGTCTTGAGTAGATAAAACCTGATGGCGTTTTTCAGTGGGAGGCGAAGCAACACACTGGAAGTTGATGGGCATGGTGTCCAGGGACTGGTTCATAAGGGCAAGAATCATCGATTAATTATAAATTTACAGGAGAAGAAGATCCATAGAACATGTGTTTTACACTGGATATCTGCTTTTATGACTATTCTAGTATGTACTTCTCTCTTCTCCTGGGGAGCTAAAATTCTACAGAAAAAAATGGAAATAGGGTTAGTAGGGATAAATAAAAATGTCTTGGACATGATCAAGTGTAAAAGAAGTGCATTTAGTGCCACAAAGGGCATTGAAGATATGTAAGGTGTGAAATAAAAAGCTAATCAGACTAGAAAAACTGGAAGATGAAAAATTGTATAGGAGAGAACAGAGGAGCCAAAAGGATAAAAGGGGTTTTAAAGGAGATTAAAGAGAGTCTGAAGCGAGAATAGATCTCGCTTCAGACCTCATAACTAGCAGGGGCATGCGTGCCCCTGCTAAAACGCCGCTATAGCGCGGCTTAACGGGGATTCCTGTCCCCCCAAACCCCCTCCGTGCAGCGGGGGAGCGCTTCCTGGTTGGGGCAGGGCTAACCGCCGCAGCCCTGCCCCATGTGCGTCTGTCAGAGGCGTATCTCCGCCTCTCCCCCGCCCCTCTCAGTCTTCCTTCACTGAGAGGGGCGGGGGAGAGGCGGCGATGCGCGTCTGATAGACGCGCTGGGAGGCAGGGCTGCAGCCGTTAGCCCTTGCCTCCAGGAAGGATATCTCCAGCGACCATTTTCCGACCAACATTTGCGGGGGGTGGGTTGGGGGTGAAGGGACCCCCGTTAAGCCGCGGGATAGCGGCGTTTTAGCAGGGGCACACGTGCCCCTGCTATATATAAGACCTGAAGCGAGATTTAGTCTCGCTTCAGTGTCTCTTTAAAAGCCACAAATTTGGTAATTAAAGGAGGCAGTGGTGGACTTACCTCTTCCAAGCAGACACAACACGACTGTACATTCAGTCTATTTATTAACGAACTCCAGATTTATCTATATATTTATTTTACTTTTGTCTCATAATAAGTTTTTGTGTGAATCAAACTCCTGCTCCTTAGCATAAATCCTCATTTCTGTTTAAAAATCTATAGGTAGGAGCAGGCCCGGATTTACATCACAGAAGCCTATAGGCACAGATGTCCTGGCACCCTAGAGTTTGCCCTCCATTAATCTACAAACCCCTGCCAAACCGCTCCGTGAGTGTGCTGGCTGATCCAGCTGTCACTTACTCCCTTAGTTCCCTTGCCTGTCATCGGTAGCTACAGGTGCCCCTTAGTATTAGGTAGCCAGAGGTACCCTCAATATTAAGTAGCTAGATGTGCCCCCAAGTATTAGGTAGCTAGAGGTGCCCTCAGTACTAAGTAGCCAGAGGTGCCTCCAAGTATTAGGTAACAAGAGGTGCCCTCAACGGAAAGGAGATCTGGTCAGTGGAATGCCGGGACCCATGTCATTATCCTCTCATTCACTCTCCACTCAGGACTCTGCATAGTTAAGACTGGAGGGGGAACTTGGGGAAGGGAATGAGCCACCTTTCCATCATCAGACACCTGTACACACGTGCCTACAGTGCCTTATGGTAAATCCAGCCCTGGGTAGGAGACTAAACTGCATTTCCTCCATTATTCATTTTTTTCTGATGTAGGTGCAATAGCTGCAACCCCCTTCTTTTTATTAGTCTTTCTTAAAACAACTATGTGAGTGTAATAGTGATTAGCACAAATTTTGCATAATGGTAACTTTGCATTGTAATTTGCAAATACGATGCAAAATTGTAATGGAAAATTGATGGGAATCGTACTTACTGTTGTTTATAGACACAATCAGGAACTGTAATTTTGCAGTTTTGAGTAATTTTCATGTACTTTTGTGCAGACTTTAGCAGTCAATAATACATGCTATTATCACTAATGTCACATATGTTAAGGAGAAGAATGGGAACAAGCCAAGAAAATCAATTTTAAAAATGCAAAGTAAAAATGGTTTTTAACCACGTCAGGACCATAGGCTTACACCCCCCTAGTGACCAGGCTATTTTTTACAATTTAGGGCTCTGCAGCTTTAAAAATTTGCTGCAGAGCCATGCAATGCAGAACACAAATAATTTCCCTGCCGCTTTTCTGCCCATTAACAGAGCTTTCTGTTGGTGGGCTCTGATCGCCGCTGTGATGTTTATATTTATTTATTTTTTCCTAATAAATGTCCCTATTTTTTTTATATCCCCCCTCCCTCCCTCAGCCAGCGAATGACAGGGATCGTCTGTCATAGCCATCAGTCTATGAGAGCCGATCGCTCGAGCCTCTGTAGGGGACTGTAGTATTGCTTTGCCGTAGATCGCATTGCTGTACAATGTAAATAGATGGTGGTTTCGCCGTCTAACAGTCTCCTAGTGGCAATTGCCGCTGGGAGACTGATGATGGAGCCGAGCTCCATCATTCAAGCGGGGATGCGCGGGATTCCCTGCAATCTCCACCCCCAGGACTTAACACCAATTGGCATTACGCAGTCCTGGGGGAGCCGTCGCGTTCACGCCTAGCAGCGTGACGTGGTCGTTAAGAAGTTACCTCAGAAATATTACAATTGCACAACCATTTTTCCTTTGCACTTTAAAATCGATTTTCTCAAAAACTATAAAGTCTTTTTGATTTTTTTTTTTACTTATTCCCACTGTTCTCCTTAGCATATGTAGCAGTTTTGTTGACAATAGCATGTATGGGGGCTTTACTATTAACCACTAAATTCGGCACAAAATTACTCAAAAAGTAAGCAAAAATTACGAATGGATTGCACATCAGTTGTTCAAATTGTAATTATATAAGGCCGTAATTGTAAAAATGTATGCAAAATATAATGGTAATTAGCAGATTACGATCATCACTAGTGTGTAGTTATGTTTCAGTATGGATGGTCAATAATAATTACATAATTACAAAAATTAAAAATTAAAAATAATTACAAAAAAATAAAAAATAAAGATAATTACAACTCCATGTTTCAGTATGGATGGTCAATAATAATTACAGAATTACAAAAACTAAAAATTAAAAAGAATTACAAAAAAATAAAAATTAAAGATAATTACAACTCCATTTAATTTTAATGAAAATTTAATGCATCTTAGATCTGGGCCAGTCATTTTGTGCAACACATGTTACAAACTTTGTATAACACACGCCAATCATGACATGTGATGTGCACTGCAAAGATTAGTAAATCTATCCCAGTGGTCCTCTGTGTCATTTGCTGCACTAAAATGCATGTCTTTGAAGGACTCAATATATCTATAGTATAAAAATATGTAAAACTGTATATGTACTTTTTTTTTTGTTTTTTAACCACTTTGTCCTCCTTGACGTATAAAAATGTCAAGGAGGACAGGCGCGCTCCCGCGGCCGATCGCGCGCGTGCACGCGCACTCCCGGCCGCGGAGTCGGTAGCCACGGAATCAATTTATCGGGCTATGGAGCCCGATCATTGATTCCTCTCCCCCGCTGAAAAAGCGACAGCTTCTCTCGGAAGCTTCGCTCTTTCTGAAGCTGTGTCTCTCTAAGCGTACATTGTACGCTTAGAGTGACGTCATGTAAAAAAAATCGAGATTGCCATCTTGTGGCCAAAAAGTAAAACTACAAGAAAATCCTCAAAAACATTACAATACACCAATATTTCCCCAAATTAAACACTTTTATATCCCACCCTCCCAAAAATGCCCACATAAAATGTTTAATAAAAAAAAACAAAAAAAAAACATTACTATAAAAAAAAAAAAACATAAATATTTACCTAAGGGTCTAAACTTTTTAAATATCTATGTAAAGATGAAATATTTCTCTCTATTTTTTTTTATAAGCTTGTAAATAGTGATGTATGCAAAATGGAAAAAATGCTCTTTTATTTCCAAATAAAATATTGTCGCGATACATTGTGATAGGGACATAATTTAAATGGTGAAATAACCGTGACAAATGGGCAATAACAATACGTGGGTTTTAATTATGGAGGCATGTATTATTTTAAAACTATAATGGCCGAAAACTGACAAATAATGACTTTTTTCAATTTTTTTCTTATTCTTCCTGTTAAAATGCATTTACAGTAAAGTGGCTCTTAGCAAAATGTACCCCCCAAAGAAAGCCGAATTGGTGGCGGAAAAAACAAGATATAGATCAGTTAATTGTGATAAGTAGTGATAAAGTTATAGGCTAATGAATGGGAGGTGAACATTGCTCGGATGCATAAGCTGAAAACGACTGAGATGTTAAGTGGTTAAATCTTTTGATGTCAAGGTTCTGTCTCAAAATTGTATCTCAGGTGACTAAGCCAGTTGTTTTGTTTTTGTTTTTTTTTACAAGTGCCATCTAAACACACATAACAGACTGAAAGTTCATTAAAGACATCTAAGCTGTTTTTTTTTTCTGAAAACAAACAGAGAACAAGGATGATCTCAAATTTCACAACAGAAATTAATCTTTTGTATTCCATAGCATTTTAGTAAGAGGGCTTTTTTTGGTCCATTTAGCCCCTTACACACACTCAATTCAAAACAGGCTGTATGCATGTTGGATTATTGTGGCTCTGTAATATTAACAAGCTGACACATCATTGCATTTCAGTGGATTTGGAGGTGTGGCTAGTTTCCAGGGACAACAATGGATAATTTACATATTTCTGCTGTGATTCACTGGCATATGAACAGATGAGAAGCATTTATCTTTACTGAGCTCCTACTCTGAGCTGACTTCCTGCTGCTAACCCTGCCTTAAAGAGGAACTCCAGTGAAAATAATGTAATAAAAAAGTGCTTCATTTTTACAATAATTATGTAAAAATGATTTTGTCAGTGTTTGCCCATTGTAATATATTATAAAGCCCTGATTTACATTCTGACATGTATTACATGGTGACATTTTTACTGCTGGCAAGTGATGTAGCTGCTGCTTGCTGTTTTGGCAGTTGGAAACAGCTGTAAACAGCTATTCACAGACAGGAAACTACCAAGAGTACGTACTCAGAATTTCTTTGTGGGAGCGGTTTCACCACAATATCAGTTGTACAGCGCCCCCTGATGGTCTGTTTGTGAAAAGGAATAGATTTCTCATGTAAAAGGGGGTATCAGCTACTGATTGGGATAAAGTTCAATTCTTGGTTGGAGTTTCTCTTTAAGTCAGATGGATGGTACAACAGGTGATGTGGCTGACTTATGTCAGATATAGCAGCAAATAAAAAAAATCTCTATCAGGCTTGTTCTCTTTTGCCACCGATGAAAGACAGCCACTTCCCCTGCTTCATCCAGCTGAGTATATAACTATAGACAAGGCCTATATATTTACACAACATTTTATAATGGGTGTTAAAGATTCGTTTTTTTGTGAGATAAAGTAAAGCCAGTAAAATACAATAACAACGCACAATAGGCTCTAAAAGGCAATAAAGTAGTTGTGTCAGGTCCAAGGGAGGCAACAGATAAAATGTGCTAACTTACGATAAAAGATGTGTGTATCAGGGCAACAGCAATTTCAGATTTTTACTATTCATTCCAATGCTTATCACTGCCAGTATAGACTCTTATTAGTATTATTATTATCATAATATTCATAATTAGTTGTTGTTGATTTTGCTATCATTATTGCTGTTATCATTATGCTTTTCTACAGGATTGACTATTTCTGAAGAGCTCACTGAGCAGTTAGGGGCACTATGACACAAACTGTAAAATTTAAAATACATGTATAATGTACACATATGTATATGATGTGTACACTTTTACCAGAATTAAATGCACTGTAAATAGCATTCTTTCTAGCTAGCTGCCATTTACAGAAGGTGTTTTTAATTTGAAGGTTCTGACTAGGGATGGCCATTCAGATTTTGTGGAATTGAAATTCCTGTTTTTCTGACCGGAAATTGGTATTTCCTATCGGAAAATGGATATCAGATTTCCGTGGAAATACTGCATTACCTCAGCTCTGTCATTTTAGCTCACTTACAGAAGCAATGGACCAATCGGAGAACACAGAGTAACTGCAGAAGTATTTGGCCAATCAGAGAATGTGTGAGAAAACGCGGAAAAGCCGCCGCATGTACTGGCAGCAAGGCGGCTGTTTCCGCGCCCAACGCGGTGGTTTGTCCGCAGCAGCGTGCGTTTGGTGTGGCTGGGTCTGTTAGTCCATACAGGCTGAGGAGCTATGCGCGCGCGTGCCAGAAGCCAGACCTTTTATACTAGCAGGAGATGTATCAGCTGATCAGGACGATCAGCTGATTCCTGCTGGACTCCTGATTGGCTGAGTGGCTTGGGCGGGGTGGAAGAGTCCTGCAACTATATATACAGCTTGCTTGTCAGTTGCTGGTTGTCTGCCATTGTGAACACTTATGTGGAAGCACTCAGACCTTAGTCAGATCCAACAGTGTGTTAGAACCGGGAGGACCTGGGAATTCACACTGAGCCAGATTACTTCTGTTATTATTATTTGTGTTATACTCCAGATTAGTTCCAGGGTGCTGAGACCACGGACCTCGCATCCAAGACTAGGGAACTGTATTATCATTTGTGTTATACTCCAGACTAGTTCCAGGGTGCTGAGACCACGGACCTCGCATCCAAGACTAGGGAACTGTATTATCATTTGTGTTATACTCCAGACTAGTTCCAGGGTGCTGAGACCACGGACCTCGCTTCCAAGACTAGGGAACTGTATTATCATTTGTGTTATACTCCAGACTAGTTCCAGGGTGCTGAGACCACGGACCTCGCACACAAGACTAGGGAACTGTATTGTCATTTGTGTTACTCTCCAGACCTGCTGGTGACGCCCATCTTCCAGGGGTCACTAGTCACCGGGTCTTCTTGCAACTCAGCCTGGGACTCCACCCCCTTGGATGTCTCAGGCTGCTGCAAGATCTCTGCACTTCTAAAGGGAGGTATTTCTCATACTGCCAAGGACCACCTGCTCCTCGGGTGGTCCTCACTCAAAGTTATTACTGTTGCACCAAACACTCACACTATATAGGTGTCCAGAGGTTAGCAATATATCTGTATTCTTGGTGATACTGCAGATCACCAATAATGAGATTCTCTCTGCGTGCTGACACCAATCGTTACAGAATGCAAAAAAAATGACCAAAAAAGACCTTCTCGGATATCAGAAAATGGATATTGAAAGTCGGAAATCTGCGGAATCTTTAATCAGCATTGGTGGAAATTGGAATTTCTGTGGAATTGGAAATCGGCATTTCCAACCATCCCTAGTTCTGTTTCTTGCTGACAGGTTTTGGACTAGTCCATCTACTCATAAGGGATTCTCAGTGTTTTCTTTATTTTTAAAAGCACTTACTGAGTCCAACTGCCACAATACTGTATGAGCAAGCAAGCTGGCCATCCAACATCTTCATATAGAATCTTGCCAGGGAGTGGTTTTAAAAGAAGAAAAGGAAACCCGTAAGTCCACTAACAAGGAAAAGGACTGGACAAAAACCTGTCAGTATGTCAGTAAGGGATTAGAACCATCAGATTAAAAATACTTATTGTAAGTGACAACTACAACAACTACAAAAAAATAAGGTATGCACAGTGCATTCTACTCTGAGACATATGTACATATTATATGTATGTATACATATGTGTTTTGAATTTTACATTTTCATCATAGTGCCCATTTAACTACTAAAAACAATTCACTTGTACAGGTAGCCCCCGACTTACGAACGCCTGACTTATGAATGACCCGCTGATACAAACGGCATGGATTCTCTGTTTCCATGAGAACAAGCCAAAATTATTTTTTTTTCAAATTGGACTTGTAGTTTTTGAGAAAATCGATTTAAAAAAAAACAAAGAAAAAATGGCTTCTAAACTTGTCTAAACAGGTACAAAGTGCAGAGGTGGGGCAGAGGGGGACACCGGAGGCACAGGGGAGCACAGAGGAGGTACAGGGGACAGAGATGGCACAATGTTCTGACTTAAGAACAGATTCAGGTTAAGAACGAACCTACAGTCCCTATCTCGTTTTTTAACCGCGGACTACCTGTATATGTATTATACCTTTTCAGAAAGCAGTTGCCCAGCTATTAAGTGAAAGCTGGGAAACACAGGTAGAATGCAAACTGCTTACTCTACCTTTGGGATACCCACCTCCAAGACAATGATGTGAGGCTAGTAGGCTTACGGCTATCATCCTTAATGCCGTTAAGAGATCTATTTATTGCTGTTAAGAGATCTATTTTTTGTATTACTACTAGTGTGGACATACTGTTGACCATGCTGCCACCTTATTTTATTCTTTTATATACCATGTGTAACAGCCGGCGGGGATACCTCCGCGGCGGAGAGCGGCATGGACGCCGTCTCCACGTGCCAGCCGGCGGTGGTCCCCGCTTCGCTGTTACACACAGGTCCTTCGGCCGCAAACAGGGCACGCATTACGCGTGCGCGCGCCCGGCGGCAGGACCTTTATGCAGCTAGACGGGGAGTCAGCTGACTTGCCGGTCAGCTGACTCCAACTAGCTGTTTGATTATTGAAGGTAAAGAGGCGCCCTGGTTGAAATAAAAGCATCTAAAAACAGCTTAAAATCGAGGAAATAATATGAGGTGGCTTACCTCAATAACAAAATCCTTGTATATGACAAAAGATTTTTATTTAGCACAGGCTAAATAAAAATCTTTTGTCATATAGAAGGATTTCGTTATTGAGGTAAGCCACCTCATATTATTTCCTCGATTTTAAGCTGTTTTTAGATGCTTTTATTTCAACCAGGGTGCCTCTTTACCTTCAATTGTGCATAGCTATACCCCCAAACAATCTGTGTTTAAGTGGTGGTGACAGACCACCTGTGGGTGCCCCACAGTGGACACCTGTCCCTACTTTTTCAAGGAGAGCGACCACATCCAGGTCCCGGCTGGGACTACCCCGAGTGGAGTCGGGTTTATGGTCTCCACCTGCTTCCTACGGTTGGTTGCCCTTGCAACCTCCTTTTGTAAATAGTAATTTATTGAAATTCCTTTTTTCAATTGCATACTAATATACTACACTATTGGGCTCCCGTATTTGTCTCCTATATTTTTTTCCTGCAAGGTGCTGAGACACCCCCACTACACTACATAGCTGTTGGATTGGCTGGGCGGCGCTGCAGATGCGCTCCAAGCATATAAGGAGCTAGGTATCAGTTGCTCCTCGTCTGCTGTCGTGAATACATTAGTGTTAACGCTCAGACCTTAGTCCAGTTCCTAGGTGTTGATATCAAGGACGTCACACCTTAGTTTAGGATTGTATTGTATATTTACCTGTGTTTGGACTCTGGCTATCCCTGACTACTCTCTACTCTAATCGATCTTGTACCTCTGCCTATCTGTTTCAAGTTGCCGACCCTGCCTTTTTACCGACTCTGAATCAGCCTTCTGTTCCTGTACTGCTGCCGTCTCTCTGTTGCCGAACCTCTGCTTGTCTGACCTTTCTCCCTCCAGTGGAACGTCTCCCACTGGCGGGCTATTTCTGAGGCTTGCCTCTTTGAGACGCTTGCCCTAGCAGATTGTTACTGCTAGAGGCTGAGACTCTTCTTCCAGTCTTTTAGAGGATCTCACATACAGGCTTCCCATTCAGAGGTAACCACACCTCTGAGGAATCGCTGTGTGGTGGACATTTCCACGACCTGGTGTTTGACATTGTCATTATTGTTATCACTGTTTTAAGTTCCAGAGGTTAGTCATACTTGTATTATTGGTGATTCTGCAGATCATCAATAATCAGGTATATATCTGTATTCTTGGTGATACTGCAGATCACCAATAATCAGATTCTCTCTGTGTGTTAACACCGATCGTTATACCATGTGATTAACCACTTCGGTTCATAGGCTTACACCCCCTAGTGACCAGGCTATTTTTTACAATTCAGGCCACTGCAGCTTTAAGGGCTCGTTGCATGGCCATACAACTCAGCACACAAGTGATCCCCCCCCCCCCCCAACAGAGATTTCTATTGGTGGGCTCTAATCGCTGCAAGGATTTGTGTTTATTTTTGTTTTTTTAATTAGATTTTGCCATTTTTTTAAATTACCGTCATTTAATTACAGCCCCTCCCTCCCCCCGCCAGTCAGTGAAAGCGATCGCTGTCATAGGCAGCGCTGTAAATCACAGCGCTGTACAGTGTAAATAGTGGTTTTGCTGTCTATCAGTCTCCTAGCGGCGATCGCCGCTGGGAGACTGTAGACGGAGCAGAGCATCGGCACGCATGATCTCCTGCAATACCCCGCCCCAGGACTTCACGCCAATTGGCGTTAAGCGGTCCTGGCTGGGGCTGATGCCACGTTCATGCAAATTGGCATGGAATGTCCGGCAAATGGTTTGACTTGATATGTTTTACATATTTGGAACGTATTTTCACATTGCCAATTTATTCTGTATAATTTTCCCTCCCCTTCTCAACTGTGTTAATTTCAAAAATTTCTCTTGGACCTCAAGTCCAAAAGAGGGGACATATATTTACCATCCGACTACTGTCTGAAAATTATAAAATTCTAGGTGTAAAAATAGTGTTACAGATTGCCCAGCAAGGTCATTGTGAACCAGAACTACTAGGATGTATAATGAGCTAAAAAGGGCCAAAAACCCTCTTACTAAAAATGCTATGCAAAACAGAAATTTGTCTTCTTAAAGCTATAAATACAGGTTGAAGTGAGTAAATGAGGTCTTTCACAATACATCGCTTGTGGGAGACCTCATATGCTCACTCCAACCTGAATAATCGCAAATACCTTCTGTTGTGCATAGAAACTATGTTTCAATGTTTTTTATTGAACAGTTTTTGAAATTTTTACAACAACAGACTTTGATATAATAAGTCTTAAAACTTTGGAATAAATAATATATATTACATACAATCTGAACATACAAGTACAGCATTTCTTGCTTTGAGATACAATAATCAATACTCATACATATTTTGCATAGAAACTAATGGAAGAGCTAACAGCTAGACTTAATAACTCGGTTGATAAGTTTGATGTTATCTGTCACCCTTGGGTGTTATGGTAAATCATGGAGGACTTTCACTTGACATCACCTGAATCTTTGGAAATTCAAGTCTTTTCACTTTTATCATTCTTTTGCTCTTCTGTTTTTCTTAATGAGCTTCTATAATACTACTTGGACTCTTTTGTGGCAAGTTAACTTATTTTTAGGATGTTTGTACGTTATTATTGATTATTTATTTTTCACCTATTTCCTTTTAGTATTGTGAGAAAACGCGGAAGAGCCGCCGCAAATACTCAGAGTGAGGCGGCTGATTCCGCGTCTAGCACGGCATCTGGAGTGTTTAGGCACGCATCCACTAGCGGGACGGAATGCAGAGAAACCGCCGCATGCCTAGCGGTCAGGGCGGCGGAGTCCGCGTCCGACGCGGCAGTCGGTACGCATAGGCCTACTACTGACACAGTGGCTGAGCGCGGGGAAACCGCCGCATGCTCGGTTGGCGGTGCGGCTGCCCCCGCTCTCGAACAGGCTGACACATTACAACACAAATGTTGTAAAAAAAAGTACTTTTTGTCCATCCTTGAGTTCATATCCCTCGATTCAAATCTTCACTGAGGCTGTGGAAAAAGATTTAGAGGAACTGTCTAGAACACAAGGCAGGACTGTAAGACAAAACCTGAATAAGAAAGAACAGGAAGCTTTGGTAAACCTGCGTAGTAATGATGAGCTTATCTTCAAGAAATCAGACAAAGGGGGCAATATCGTTTTAATGAAAAAAGATCACTATATCAACATGTGTATGCAAATTTTGAATAATAACGAACACTATGCGAGACTGGATCGTAACCCAACCCGGATATATTATGGTGAGCTGGAACTACTTCTGAAGAGGGCTGTGGACAAGGGCACTCTAACTAAAATTGATATGCAAAATTTGCTAACAAAACACCCAACGACAGCCACTTTTTATTCATTACCGAAGATACATAAGAGGTTGGAAAACCCCCCTGGGAGACCTATTATATCAGGGAATGGATGTTTAACGGAACAGATTAGTAAATATGTCGATTTTTTCCTAAGACCCTTTGTAGTCAGCCTTCCATCGTACATCAGAGATACAATGGATCTGTTGAACAGATTACAAGGCCTAACAATAACAGAGGATGTATGGCTCGTGAGCTTAGATGTTGAGGCATTATACAACAATATTAAACATGAATTAGGCATAGAGGCTGTAAAATATTACTTACAAGGTAGGAGCATTCACCTACGCGAACACTCTGTTCTGATTGTGGAGATGCTGGAGTTCATTCTGAATCATAATTACTTCTTATTTCAGAATAGAATTTACATTAAGAAACGCGGTTGCGCCATGGGGACGAGCTGTGCGCCGTCCTACGCCAACCTGTTTTTAGGTTGGTGGGAAGACACCCAGGTCTTCTCGACAGAGATGGCTGAATACACGTCTTGTGTGCTGTTCTGGGGACGTTTCATAGACGATGTCTTCGTTTTGTGGAATGGCCCCAGGGCAAAATTTGTCGAGTTCGTTCGGCGATTAAACCAGAATAGGATTGGTATGTTTTTTACTTTTGAAATTGATAAAAAATCCTTGAACTTCCTAGATGTGAAAATAAGTAAATCAGAAACAGGAAATCTTGAGACAAAAATTTATCGGAAACCGACATCTACAAATTCTCTCCTCTCTTGGGAGAGTCACCATCTGGTCCCACTAAAAAAGGGGATTCCTAAAGGACAATATATCAGAGCACGGAGAAACTGCTCAAAGGATGAAGATTTTAGGGAGGAATGTGTGTCATTATCAAACAGATTCAAAGAAAGGGGCTACCCGTGTTCTGTAATCGATGAAGCCTATAACAAAGTGAGGGATTTGAAAAGAGAAGATCTACTGGTACCAAGAGATAGACAAGATACCTTAGAGGGTAAAAATATGCGAATTATCAGCACTTTTTCCCAGGAGTCAGAAGAAATTAAGAAAATAATAAACAAACACTGGACAGTTCTCCAATTGGATCCCCAATTGAATGAGATTCTCCCTAAAACCCCACTGATCACCTATAGGAGGGGGAGAAATATTGGTGACCAATTGGTTCATTCCTTCTTACCAGTAAAGAAGACAATAACTAAAAAGACATGGTTGGAAAGACCATTGCAAGGCATGTATAGATGTGGTCGGTGCAAAGCATGCCCAAATGTGAAAACATGTAAGAAATTCATCGGTCCTAAGGACAACAGATCGTATCTACAGATCGTAAACTACTCGAGGGAGTAGTTTATGGTATAGAATGCCCCTGCCCAATGCTGTACATTGGCGAGACAACAAGACAGGTCAAACAAAGAATTTTAGAACACCTGGGGAATATAAAGAATCCAAAGGATACTCCAGTATCCAGACACTTTAGAGAGGTACATGATGGCAATATAAATTGTGCAAAGTTCTTTGTCTTACAACAGTGGAAGATGGGACCAAGAGGAGGAAATTTAGATCTGAAATTGCGCCAACTAGAGGCTAAATGGATATATCGGTTGGGAACCATGAGTCCCAGAGGACTTAACGAGGGGTTTACTTACACCCCGTTTATATAAAGTTATGCTTGATGAGGGATCTTCCTTTCCCTCAGTTGAATCCCTTAGTAAAGCTAACCTGTGTCTTTTACCGATAATTCAACTCATTCCAGTCTTGCCCCTATATGATCCACATCTCTTTTAGCTTCTAAAGAACATATATATATAGACATATATGCTTTTCTCCATCGGTCTATAGTATGGGAAGTGATTAATTTTCTTTACTGGATCGGTACTGATAATTAAATGGACCCTTTATTAGCTGCAAATATAACATTTATATACACTGTCCCTTATGAGAATATTATAGCTCTGTTGTATAGAAGGACTATTAATGTGTATTAGAAATGTGACCACATGATGATTTAAGGGATTCATACAGTATATAAAGGCAGTGGCGGACATACGGCCGTGCAGGCCGTGCCGCCGCACGAGGGCCCCTGAAGTTCTGCTGCTTCAGGGGCCCATTAAGTATTGCAGGTTTTTTTTTTTTTTTTTTTTATTTATTTTTTTTTATTTTTTTAACCTGGGGGGCCCAACTCCTGTCCTCCCCCCCTCACCTCGCCCCCCCCCCTCATGCGGCGGGAGAGCGGAAAATACAAGAAGTCTCCGGCCGGGGCGGCAGCTGCAGCTTGGTCTCCAACTTTGGAGACATATCGGAAACTAAGCAGCAGCTGCCTCTAGCGTCTGCTGCAGCCCCGGCCGGAGACTTCCTGTATTTTCTGCTCTCCCGCTGGCTGCAGCGCATACCGGGAGGGGGGCCCCGAGGTGAGTGAGGGAGGATAGGAGTCGGGCCCCCCACCCGGATAGCTACCCACCCGGCTACCTTACCCACCCACCCGGCTACCTACCCCGCTACCTAACCATCCACCCGGCTACCTACCCGGCTACCTAACCAGGCTACCTACCCACCCACCCGGCTACCTAGCTACCCACCCGGCTACCTAACCACCCTGCCGGCTATCTACCTGGCTACCTACCCACCCGGCTACCTAACCACCCTGCCGGCTATCTACCTGGCTACCTACCCACCCGGCTACCTACCCACCCGGCTACCTAGCTACCCACCCG
This sequence comes from Hyperolius riggenbachi, assembly GCF_040937935.1. Lineage (NCBI taxonomy): Eukaryota > Metazoa > Chordata > Amphibia > Anura > Hyperoliidae > Hyperolius > Hyperolius riggenbachi. Next base: position 209,947,741 of record NC_090650.1, on the reverse strand, counting down.
GCTACCTAACCACCCTGCCGGCTACCTACCTGGCTACCTACCCACCCGGCTACCTAGCTACCCACCCGGCTACCTGACCACCCTGCCGGCTATCTACCTGGCTACCTACCCACCCGGCTACCTAGCTACCCACCCGGCTACCTAACCACCCTGCCGGCTATCTACCTGGCTACCTACCCACCTGGCTACCTACCCACCCACCCGGCTACCTACCCACCCGGCTACCTACCCACCCACCCGGCTACCTACCCACCCACCCGGCTACCTACCCACCCGGATACCTACCTACCCACCCGGCTACCTACCCACCCACCCGGCTACCTACCCACCCGGATACCTACCTACCCACCCGGCTACCTACCTACCCACCCGGCTACCTAACCACCCACCCGGCTACCTAACCACCCACCCGGCTACCTACACACCCACCCGGCTACCTACCTACCCACCAGGCTACCTACCTACCTACCCACCCGGCTACCTACCAACCCACCCAGCTACCTAACCACCCACCTACCCACCCACCAGGCTACCTACCCACCCGCCTACCCAGCCACCCACCAGGCTACCCACCCGGCTACCCAGCCACCCACCAGGCTACTTACCCACCCGGCTAAGGGCTACCTACCTACCCACCCGGCTGCCTACCTACCCACCAGGCTACCTATCCACCCAACCACCCATGGGAGCTGCGCGCCGGATGGAGGCTGGGACAGGAGGTCTGCTGCTGCAGGTGAGTAAATGTTTTTTTTTTATTATTTATTTTAGCAGGTGTATGTTCTGGGCAGGTCTGCCACATGATTGCGTGTATGTTCTGGGCAGGTCTGCCACATGATTGCGTGTATGTTCTGGGCAGGTCTGCCACATGATTGCATGTATGTTCTGGGCAAATTTGCTACATGATTGCATGTGTTTTCTGGGCAAATCTGCCGACATGATTGCACGTATTTTCTGGGCATATCTGCCGACATGATTGCAGGTATTTTCTGGGCATATCTGCCGACATGATTGCACGTATTTTCTGGGCATATCTGCCGACATGATTGCACGTATTTTCTGGGCATATCTGCCGACATGATTGCACGTATTTTCTGGGCATATCTGCCGACATGATTGCACGTATTTTCTGGGCATATCTGCCGACATGATTGCACGTATTTTCTGGGCATATCTGCCGACATGATTGCACGTATTTTCTGGGCATATCTGCCGACATGATTGCACGTATTTTCTGGGCATATCTGCCGACATGATTGCACGTATTTTCTGGGCATATCTGCCGACATGATTGCACGTATTTTCTGGGCATATCTGCCGACATGATTGCACGTATTTTCTGGGCATATCTGCCGACATGATTGCACGTATTTTCTGGGCAAATCTGCCGACATGATTGAATGTATTTTCTGGGCAAATCTGCTCACATTATGTGTATTTTCTTGAGAAAACCTGCACAATTATGTAAATTTTCTGGGGAAAGGGTCACCAAAACTTGGGCCCACTGTCTTTGCGTTGCACTTTTCAAGGGAACCTGAGGTGAGAATAATATTGAGGCTGCCATATTTCTCTCCTTTTAAGCAATACCAGTTGCCTGGTTGCCGTTCTGGTCCTCTGCCTCTTATTCTTTCAACCATAGACCCTGAACAAGCATGCAGCAGGTCAGGGGTTTCTGACAATATTGTCAGAACTGAGAAGATTAAGCTGCATGCTTGTTGCTGGTGTAATTCAGTTTATTACTGCAGCCAAATAGATCAGCAGGGCCGCCAGGCAACTAGTATTGTTTAAAAGGAAATAAATATGGCAGCCTCCATATCACTCTCACCCCGGGATCACTTTAAATTACAGTTAGCTCCGCCCTTATCCGGTCATTGCCACGCCCATTTTTTGCCGCGGCGCTATGCGCCGCAGGTTCTATCCACGCCCATTATAGCTGCACCCATTTTGGGGCGCGGCGCGCTTCGCGCGCCGCAGGTCAGGGGGGCCCACAATTGATATTTTGCACAGGGGCCCACTGCTGCCTGTGTCCGCCACTGTATAAAGGTCTATGTGGGTGTATTCCCCTTACTGACATTGTTCTTGTACTAAATGTTCATCTATTTTAGATCCAGTATTTACCTTCCCTATATGTTTGGTCTTAGAAAAGCTAAAGTATGTGTGTTTATGACTATATGGGGTAATAATATCAAATATATACAACCTACAACGTTTTTTTAAAAGATCAAGTGATTAATCACCCGTACGTAAAAGCGCTGCACAAAGGATGGATTGGGTATAATGAAAGGTAACCATGGCTACATATAAACAAAGCCCGATACCGGAAGAAACTCCCCGTTGACAAGTGCGTAGAAGATGGCTTCTGCCGTTGTCTTGACAACCATTGACACAGACAGACCACGCCCCCTCTATATTCCTAGGTGACGGGCATTGCGACGATGAGTATGACGTCTTCCGCACTCAATACGGATGACGCCAGGTCACATGGTCTGGATTGACCAATGGTGAAACTCCAATGAATTCCTATGGAGAAGCTCGCCGAGGACGGCGTTTTAGCTGGTTTTTAATGCAGGTGATGCGCTTTTAGGATTAATACCATCAGGAAAGGAAACACTATACGTGGTGAAGTTTATGGAGGTATATGATTTATAGAAATAAGGTCATTCATCTACATAGGTAAGATAGTCTATCCAAGGAGATCTGGAAATCTATGATTGATAGATAAAAGGACCAATGGGGATTCTACCATTGCATGGGTGGTACAAAGACTTCGGCTCCACCTACTCCCTTAGATATAAAAGGAAGGCTGATACCCCTGCTCATTTGATAGCTGACCTTGTGTGAGAGAACATCTCTCATTTGTTATTTTCCTTGATTATGATTTGTAAATAGCTGTGTGTTTCTATTACTATGCACTTTGCACCCTAGCACTTTATTCATTTCTGCCCTGACGACGGCTCTATTTTTATGAGCTGAAACATGTCGGTTTTTTGGTGGGGGGGTTAATTTCTGTTAATAGAATAAGCTCAGCACTATTAGATCTTTAGGCAGTGACCCTAGGTGCCTGTTTCTGATATAAAGCCACCAGGGGTGAATAAATTAATTCACTGCCTTTTGTAATGTCAGTTTATCTACATATAAGGAAAATAAAAAGTAAAATGATACAATAAAGGATTTATTATAGGTTATGTGATTTTAACCAATATGAATAAAAGTTAATTTTTAATGGGTCTCAAACAGGATACAAAAGTGTGTTTACATTACAACACATGTCTGGTGTGGCTGGGACTGATAGTCCACACTGGCTCAGGAGGACGCGCGCGCGCGCAGAAAGGCTGGGCCTTTATGACAGTCAGAAGGGAGTCAGCTGACCAAGCGGGTCAGCTGACAATTTCAGCAACTTCCATTGGTCCGGCACTTAGGGGAGGCGCTAGTGAGCGTTGGTGTATATATACTGGATGCTGGTCATTTCTCTGGTGTCTGGCGTTGCGATCACTACATGGTAGCACTCAGACCTTGTCAGTATCTGTGTTATTAGACAGTTTCCAAGGTGTCGATGGCCAAGGATCTCACACCTTAGTCTAGGAAGTCTGTTATTATCTGTATTATATTCTAGATCAGTTTCCGAGGTGTTGACGGCCAAGGAACTCACACCTTAGCTTAGGCATTGTTGATTATTTGTTATGACCTTCTGCTTTCCTGACCATTCTTCTGATCTCTGATTTTGTACCTTTATCATTCTGATACTCTGTTGCCAAATCTCGGCTAGTCTCTGGATTCTGCATCTGCCTCCTGTCTCTGTACCTTATCTGTCCGTGTGTTTACGACCTGGCTTGTCCGACCTCGAGAACTATCTCTCCTGTTAGGAGATAGCTCGCAGATCTGGCAGTGACACTTCTCCATTGGTGTCACTCATGCTCTGTCCTTCCCACTGTCAGTCTGACTCCTCCCCGTGGAGAGTCCAGACCACGGAAGGAACCAGTTGCCGAGCAGTATTCCTATCTTCCCTTGCACCTGTCTTCCAGGTGCGATCCTCAAAGTATTACTGTTGTACCAAAACACTCTTATCACTCAGGTGTCCAGAGGTTAGAGATATATCTGATTATCGGTGATACTGTAGATCATCAATAATCTGGTATATATCTGCATTCTCTGTGATACTGCAGATCACCGGTAATCAGATCCTCTCTGTGTTACACCGATCGTTACAAGTATATGCTGTGATCTAGGCATATAGGAAGCTTATGTTTTATGTCTTTCTTTGTGCAGTATCATATTCCATACTTTCTTTGCTTTTGTATATTTCTTCTTGTTTTTAAAATTCAATAAAAAAAAATAAAAAAAATAAAAAATAAAAAATATATATATATATATATATATATATATATATATATATATATATATATATATATATGCTAACTCACTGACTGTCCCTTAGAAGGACTGGCAATCTAATGTCTGTCTCACCATAGTCACCTGTTCTTACCATAGCCTAATGCCAGTGTTTGAAGGTTTACAATTAAATCCCCAGTATGTTTTTTGAGGAGTTCCAAAAGGAATCCACCAATGGGGAAAACATACAAATAGCATGCATAAGTGTAAAAATCAAGAAGGGTAGCAGTCATGAATCTTTACTCGATAACCATAGCTTTACGTTTTTCTAAAGAATTTAAAAATACCCCAAGACCAAAAATACAATTGTTTGTATATTATAAAGCAAACAAGCTGATGACAGTGCTACTTACAGACATTCAATGATGGTTGCATTTGCAAAACACAGTTTTGCTATCTGTAATGTTTCACCTAAAAAATCATCTTGTAAAAAGGCATGTATACCTCACAAGGGCATAGCAACACGCCTCCTGCCCCTCATGGGTCCTCCTGCAGCACCATGCCCCCTCCTCCCCTGGGCTGCTGGGGGGTTCATTCCTCCTCACTTCCCCTCTGCAGAACAGAGTGAGCGCAGTGGAGTGCTGTGGAAAAAATATTAAATTAACCTGCTTCTGCCACATTGGGTCTCCTTACAGTCTCCCTCTGCTGTATGCTCTGCAAGTGGCTGCTGGGAGAAGGAGGAGACACAACAAGAGCTGTTAAATATATTTACACAGTGACCCACTGCACTACTCTGCTTATGGGTGGGGAGAGTGAGGAGGAGTGGCCCCCACAGCCCCCCCTCCCCCCATGGAAGCTACTGTTACAAACCTGATAGCTCAGTTGAACATGCATGTATTTTTCTAGGTATAAGGTAATTCAAAAGGAGTTATTTCTGGCATGTATTAATTCAAAGTATTTAATTAGATATGTCCTTGAACCTCCTTAAAATTTTAAAGTCAAAACACACCAGTGTAAAAATGATTTCTTTGGTAAGTCAGACCATTAACACAAATTTAAACTTAGTAGCAGCCTGTGAACAGTTATGTGTGGGTATTTTTGTAAAGAGAAAAAGAATTTGATTAATGTAAGCATGTTTTCTTTTCCAGTCCTTATCAGAGAACATGTGTGCTGGAAGGAAATACCCCTCCTGTACAATATCCCAATGACTTTTTCTCTGTAACAAACGTGTGCATACATCCAATGTTTATAGTGAATATCAGCAAAGTTATTTTCACTTGAATATATTTGGATAGTACATTTAATATTAAACACTTCAAACCATGAGTAATATAAAATAAAAGTTTGAAATTGTATGCAAATGAACATATGAATATGGTAGAGATTAGATTGATTCTTTGAGAGACAGTAAGTGGCAAGACAATATACACACTGTAAAACGCTGCGGAAGATGTCAGTGCTATATAAATATAAATACATTATACAAAATTTCATTTGTAACATTATACAGTAGGCATTATAAAAAGTGCATATGCTACATTATACTGTACAGTATGCAAAAGACCTGTGATTTTCAAGTTATTCAAACAGCTTCAATATCTTAAGTAATTGACATATTTTGGATACAGTTTAACTCTAAAGTAGGGTTCATCTAAGTTCAAAATAAGAAAAAATGCATTATCGCATGTGACTTAAAAGAACAATAATTGTGTGCAGTACACCAGCTAGTTGTCAGACAAATATATTTGCGCACAGTAGACAAAAATGCATTCACGAGTTTTACTGTGAAAATTCAGGAACTGAAAATTCGTGGTGAGCCCCATTCACTTAAATGGCATGCCAACTTTGAAACCTGTAGGACATCTCTGCAGCCACAATTTCTCTTAAAAAGGAGTACAAAGTGTATCAAAACTCAGACAGTGGCATTACGGAGAGGGATCAATGGTGAATTGTTTCACAAAAAAAATATGTATTTTACGCAGAGGCATCTTTTCATGCGTAAATCCCCAAAATTACATATAGAATGAAGATTTTACAAATATAGTTCTAGAATGGTGGCATTAGTTACCTGCCTAAAAATTGCCATTTGCCACAAAAATGTTGTATTTATCTGCCTAAACATTTTAAATTGCATACAGACAGTATGTGAGGCCTGAAACATTGGGCAATGACCTGCTGAATAAATATTTGAATTTAAGTCCTCTGTATGGGACAGAGGCCATCAAAATTGGGCAATTATCTGCCAAATAAATATTTGAATTTCAGCCTCTGTATGGAACAGAGACCTGGAGTAAGTGGCATGTGCCAGGGTAATAATATTATTATTGTTGTTTACTTTTTGGTGGGAATAAAGCCAATTGAGGTTGTGTCAAATGACATACTGGTTGTTGGCGGATAATGCAGGATAGCTGTCCCTGTGGCCAAGGCGGACATGATGCCTGGTGTAAGTGGCATGCATGCACCAGGGTAATAATACTTATTTTTTGGGGGGGAGTGAATATATATATTTGAGGGGGGAGAAAAGACAATTGAAGTAGTGACAAAAGACATATTGGGTGATGGCGGATGGTGCAGGAAAGCTGTGCCTGAGGTGAGGGTGGACATAAGGCCTGGATTAAGTGGCATGTGCCAGGGTAATAATGTTATTTTATTTTTTCAGGAATGTTCAGGCCATAGGTAACCAATAAACAAGGTATCTGTCAGCTGGAGGAAGCATCAAGCTGAAATTTCCAGCTACAGGTCCTTTTACAGATAAGAAGGAACAGGATTTGATGAATGCAGCCTGGAATCAACAGTAGGTGCTGCAATCTGAAACTGCAGGAATAGCAGTTAGGTTACAGTACAGAGTGAAAAGTATACTTATGACAGTATTTTTCCCTGGGGTCTCACTTCACTTCCAGTATAAATCCCTCCAGTTGCAGTTTGTCTGGAAACATGTATAAAAGCACCAGAATGCTGAATCTCAGGAAATGCAGATTGCTGGGCTGGAGATAGCTGGACATGATTTATGGATACCAGAACTAATAATATAAGCAGAAGAACCAGATATGGACTCACAGATGGCAGGACTACAATTGCAAATGGAAGTACTGGAGAAATAATCACAGGTGGAGTCACCAATGGAATTACTGGGGCAGAAGCAGAGGCATATCTAGGGGAAACCGTGCTTATGGCTAACACTGAAATCCACTCTACGGAAGGGTGGGTGGGGGGGGTGGGGGAGCGGCACCATGTAATAAATTTAAGGTGTAGTCTCAGCTGAATTGGCTGTGTCCAAGTTGAAGTGAAGCCTGTAAGAAATAAGTATGATAATTTGTTCAGCCTGTACATGTGCACCAAAATAACATCTAGGAAGCTTGTCCTGCCAAAAAATATAAGCAGGAAACAGAATGTCTCCCAGATAAAAAACGAAAATCTATATGGAGAACACCAGGGATGCTATGGAGCAGTGCCTCCAGAATGAGGTGCCCATGGCACATGTCATACCTGCACCCCTGTAGATACGTCTCTGGGCAGGAGTAGTAGGCTGCAGAATCATAGTCACACGTGGCAGACCCTGCCTCTAGTTTAGTTAACTAGAGGCAGGGCTAGAACTGGAATCCACAGAAAAATGTGGCAGCTATGGTTGCTTGAAGCAAGACAACACCAGCAACAAGGTACTGTGACATGATCCTGTTTGTTGTCAGACAAATCAAAACCTCTAGAGCAGGTTCACCAATGCACTAGCCACACTGCTAGACATGGTCTTAGAAAATAATTCATTCCAGATGAGTAGTAGACCTTCTGTGTCAGCAAGGGAGGTATACATGAGACATGAGGCCTTTGGCAACAGGTGACTAGTCTGGTGGGCACAGGGTATACATGTACTGAACAAAGTTCAGGTTTAGGTTTCTGCAGGCCATTTCAGGAATGATTGGAATCAGGTTGACAGACTGGACTACTGCAATGCCATCATCTGTACTACTGCAATTCTGGACTTCCTGAGACCAGACTCTGACTGCTGCAATCAGTTATGAATGCAGCTGCCAAGCTCATCCATTACTCTTCATCTGCCCTTCTTTGCAAGTCCTTTCACAGGTTTTCTGTCCCCCTCTGGATTAAATTTATACTGCACTGTCTGGCATACAAACCCATTCACCATGCCTCCCCTTCAAAAATCTCGAGAGATACACCCTAACCCACAATCTCCACTCCTCTAACACTCTATGGATGTCCACCCCTCACATCACTAGCTCACTTGTCAGATTCCAAGACTTCTCCAGAGCAGTCCTTACTCTATGGAACTCCCTTTCCCACCCAGCTCATCCCCACATCCATTCACCATTGCTTGTCATCTTAATAGTTCCAACCCCCTTCCTTGAATATACACCCTCCTTATGTGTACCCCTCCCCCACCCCTTATATTGTATACCTATTTGGCAGGGCTTAACTCCCAGTGTGCTCTTCTCCATCACCATATGGAATCAATGACTCCATTATTTATTGTTACATCATTTTTTTTTTACATGGTAATACTTGGTGTTCAGTAGGCAAAACGGCAAGTGACTGGAACAATAAGAACCAGAATGTGATGGAGGATGATGAGAGACTTGAAGAGTAAAAGGATCAGCAGAAGCTGGCATGAAGTCAACATCATTTAGTGCAAAATTAAGATAGTGATGATGTAAAAAGAACAAAAAAAAGTATGTATTAAGGTACAACAAAAACTGTACAGAAAGTATACTGTATGTACACATATTTATGAACGTGTGAAAATTAAACTTCTTCACCACTTCTTTACAGCATTGCACCAAATCTGAGGCTTTTATTATCCTATTTAGAAGTCTAGTTGATGTCTTTATTTACCAAATAACATATTGTAATGACCGGTGCAATAGTTTAACACACACACGCGCGCGCACACACACACACACACACACACACACACACACACACACACACACACACACACACACACACACACACACACACACACACACACACACACACACACACACACACACACACACACCTATCACAATCTAAAACTAAACAAAAATAGGTTATATAGTGTGCCTTGTAAGTGTGCGTGAGTGTGTTACAGTATAATTTGGTCATTCATATGTCATATATTTTTCCAATTACAAGCATGTTTGCATGCTTCTCCAAGGGCCTTTGTAAAATCTCTACAGAACATACCTGAGCAAGAGGAATCTCTGTCTTTTTCTTGGTACTTATGATATCCCTATAAAAATGAAATGTCAAGTACAGTTTTTTTTTTTTTACATTTTATGCAATATATAAAATCAGTTAACTGAGAATTAAATACAAATGTTAGGTCTATTTAGAGTGTTTAATGTCTACTATAAAATATCATCATGTTATATAAGTTAATTAGAACTCTATGTGTACACAGAGATGGCATAGAAAATATGACAAATACAATTTAAATCAGGGGATACATTTTCTATATTTGCTTACAGTGGAAGAGAAAACTTCTCGCAATGGGGATATTTCTTAAAGTACTGTAATGGCAACCCCTGCTGTCTGACTAGTGAATAGCACTATAAACATGTACATGTATGCCATTTGCGTAAGCTTCTTTTCTTTGCTTTGAATTTCCTTTTTCTGAAAGGATTAATTAAAGCATACACAATATGATACAAATGTATAATTGTTACACATTATAATAAATATTAAAGTAATGTATATATATATATATATATATATATATATATATATATATATATATATATATATATATATATATATATATATAATCATTGTAGTTGGGTGTTGGTGTTTTATTTAAAACAATAGCAAAATAATATCTCATTAACATATTATACAAGGCCTGTGTCATTTGTACAAGAAAAGAATAAAATACTTTTTTATTCAACAAAATAAATTAGTAAAAATAGATGTGAAGCAGATTTAACTTTTATTTGTTTTGGATTTCAGATGCACTGCTAATGTTCACTGCTATGCTATATATTTATTTAGTTATACTTTTACTATTTCTGTTTTCTTTTGACCATGGCACTGTTTTTTCCTTCTTCTTTTTTCTTTTTATTTTTTTTCATTTGTACATCTAATCATGCTAAGAGATCCTATTTTGATTATTATTCCAAAATAAATATGATGTTTTAAAATGGATGAAGAAGACTTCTAACTGAAGCTTTTTGTTTAACTGTTTCAGTTAACAGGATTATAATGTAAGGGAGCACAAAGACCAGCGACATGAAGTAAATGGAAACAAATAATCGGATATCATATGCCACATTTGAGTTTAGCAGGATTGATGACATCTGACAAGTGCTTTATTGGCAAAGGATACTGCACAGCACTGCGGTTTACATATTTTAATGTAAACTGCAGTGCAAAATACAACTTTCTAAATAAAGCACACTAACAAAACCATTAGCAGTGCCGTATTGCCCCTTCTTCATATGTTATATAGAATTGTAGTGCTATGTATTCCTTCTGCAAAGAATCTAGTTTTGGTGATATATTATTTTCAGAAGACTTGTCCATCCAGTTATTCACTTTATGCATGTATACTTTAAGTAAGTAGTCAATTATTACTCACTGGCATTAATACTAGAAAATATTTCTTTAGGTAGTACGCAAACAGGCTTCAACAGGAAGTGATTGGCATGAGTTCCAGACACCTTTTAAGCTTCTTCAGTGCTGCAGGGAAAAAACATATTGCACTAAATTAAGTGCTTCAGTATACAACAGCAAAGTATAAATGCATGACAACAACTTTTCTGTTAACTGATTTTTATTCCCCCTTCTAAAATTGATTCTTGACTTAGAAGCATCCATACACTGTTAGACACCTCAGTGCATCTAAGATTATTCCAATTACTAATGGTACCTATTTGATTAGGTGTGGGATTCTGGGTTGAATGTATCTGATGTGGCAACTCATTTTAAAAAGTTGTTGGCTTATGAAGGTATTTTATACTTAGAAATATGTTTTATAAGGAAATATGTTTCATGGTAACGGTAAAGACATAATTGTAGCTCTTCTTTGTCTGGATTTAGACACAGGTCTGTGAGGTCTATGACTCTTGCAGCACTGACTTCAAATCCAGACTCTAGTTTATAAGTTTCCCTGTATAAAAGCAAAAGGAGTGCATTTCATTGCAACTACACTTGTTCTATCATAGTGTCAGGAAATACAGATGTTAAGACCTAACAATAATGTATGTTCCAAGAATAACGTGTGTATGGTAACATATTTCCACATGCATTGCCGTGCAATGCCACCCCTGACCAGATCATTGTAAGTAAATGAGCTGGTGTGTCTTCTACAGTGCTGCAAGAAAAAAAATGTTTTTTCTGCATTTGTGTTAATGGGCTCCATTAAAAAAGGTAAAAAAAAAATCTAAGGAGTGTTGATTTTGATTGTATTACTGAGTGCATAGAAGTGCTTATACAATGCTGTGCCATAGGAGACAACTGGCTGGAGAACAATAGTTTCAATGTGATTGAGATCTGCAGGGAAAAACAAACTGTCTGACACACATCTTGCCTCACCTCCTCTGATAAATAAGACCCCCTGAAAGCTTAATTATTCACATTTTTGAGCAAATATATAATATATATATATATATATATATATATATATATATATATATATATATATATATATATATATATATATAATATTAAATTAAGCATAGAAATCTTGCATTACCTTGTGTGCCAGTGACATTTTAAATGTAACATATGTGCATCCATTGCCAGAAGACCGAGAGAGGGAGTCTTTTCTAAATATATGATTTAAAAAGAATGTATACAACATTTGATGATTACTTCAAACTTAAAAAAAACATCAGTTTATATTGAAAGCATTATGCAAATAGGAGAGGATATAGAAATTAAAGGTGTGAAAAGAGTAAATTCAGCAGCTGACGTAATGAGAATTATTTGAAGATATTTAGTGCATTCTATTTGAAAACTGTAGAACTAAAGTAAAGAATGTAAATGTACAAAAAAAAAGACATTTTTATTTCAGCCGAACAGTTCTTTGTGTTCTGGATCACAAACGTTTAGGTGAAACAACCTTTTTCTTTTTGGACCTGGATAAATGAAACCTACCAATAGATAATGTTTATTTTTAACTTTTTAAAATTAATGTTCTGAATAAAAATCATTGTACTTATCCGATGGTGTATCTAGGAGTGTTATAAGAAGCGTCATAGTGAAAAATTCTATATTTTAAATTCCCCCCCCCCCCCCCAAGCTGCATAATTTCTTGCTTGAAGGAATGATTTTAGATATTTTTCCATGAGAAAGGGAAAACAAAAAGTTTATAGAAATGAAGTTGTCATTTTTTACAAGCTTATCAGTATAGATGGGATGGGTTTCTGCATGAAATCAATTTTACAGTAAAAAGATTTGAATCTTGCTATATGCTTTACAGTCCTTTTACAAAAAGTTAAAAGCCTAACTTGGATCCAGAAACTGAAACTAACTGCCAGTCTCTAGCTCTGGAAACACAGAATTGTAGTCTAATTTAAAGAGGAACTTTAAACAAGGATTGAACTTCATTCCAATGAGTAGCTCATACCCCCTATCCCATGAGAAATATTTGCCTTTTCTCAAATAGATCATCAAGGCTGATACTGTGGTGAAGCCCCTCCCACAGTGTGATGTCATGATCAAGTACCTAACAGTTTGCTGTCTATAAACCTCTTTGCATTGTGGGAAATAACAGCTTATTCAAACTTCTGAACAAGTTCTGAACAAGCAATATCTCCCTCTGTGCTCCCAGTAATGAATATTCCTTACAAGATCACCTGGCAAAACTAGAGATGTCGCCATCAGTAATAAACTTCAGAATATAAATCATGGAGAGGTAATATTTTACAATGGGCATCTATAAATTATTTTTTAAAACATAATCAATTTTCATTACAGTTCCTCTTTAAAGAGGAAATAATGGAATAGACACAAACAAAAGATCTCTGCTGACAGCCAATGATAGATCAAACAGTGGATCTAGACTTTGTTCTGGTTATTCAGTAGTTCTGATGAATCAGAGTCTTTATTTACAATGATGCATCACTGCTACCTTACACTTCCAACAGGCAACATGCTACTAAAAGGTGTATGCAGTCCTTATTACATCTTAGCTACTGTAACATCTTACTCCGCAACCTTCCAAAAAAAAACCAGACTTCACCTCTCTATTGCTCTCCATGCTTTTGAAATCAACTTCTTCTCCCACGTTTCAGATGTCACCCCCTCCCCCCCCCCCCCCCACTCCCTTTGCAAATATCTCCACTGACTGACAATTAGCTATAGGGCCCAACTCCATATCAGACAAAGTTCTTAATTAGATGTCCCCTCCACACATTTCGTCACTTTTTTTACAGGTATCATCCCATCCTCATCCTTGGCACCTCACTTGACACCGTTCTGTCCTCTGGTTTGGTCACCACCTTTCACTCTTGCATCCAGCATTTCTCATGCATTTCATCTCTTCTTTGGAACTCATTTCCAGGCCATATCTGTACATGAAAATGATACAAATGCGCTAGTCCTTAGTGCCTGTCCTTAACATAAAATTCAATAGCAAAAGATTTTGTGAAAGATCTTTAGGAACACTGCTCAGAGTTTCTGCTTTGTTGCAGTGGTTTTTGTTCTCTTGTTCACCAGACTATCTTCCACAGCATGTCACACCTTACACCTGCTGTTAAACATACTGGCAATAGTGCATTACCACTAATGAACTTTATCCATTACTGTGCAAAACATACACTTGTGCTACGTGAAAAACTGTGCCAGTCATGACTGCCTGCAATCTTCAAAACTGCTCCCCATTTGTTGAAGGCTTACCAAAAATGACTCATCATATGGTTTTGGTGGAAAACTCACTTAATTACATCCAATAAAAGAAGGATCCACACCTTGTTGCACTCCACAAACCTTTTTCATTGCTCCATAGTTGGCTAGCTGGTTGCCTGCCTATGAATGTGCAGGGAGAAATCCCTCTTCCTCATGGATTTCCTGCTCTGTGACAGATATAATGCCCGGCAGGCTACACAAGGAAACACCGCCATTCAGAACCATGTGGTCTTCCTGAGCTAATCTCACTCAAGGTTTGACACATTTTCCACTGAAACCTTACGGTGGTTAATTTCTGGTAAGTCACCAACAAATGGGGTTTTGGAGACTAAAGGCAGTTGCGTTTTGCACTATTTTTCACAAAGCATGAGGGTTTGTTTGCATGCTGGTGGATTAAGTCCATCAGTGGTAATGCACTATTGTAGTACATTTAGCAGGTGGCTGGTGTGACATGTTGTGGAAGATATTCTGGGAAACAAGAGGAGAGCATAGCAGATTTAAACCATATAATTCCATACGATGTCCAAGAAGCTGGAAACTTTTAATTGCACCCTTAAAATGTTCAGTCTTGTGCAGATTAAAGAATGCAGGAAGACCAGAAACATGATCTGGTGTTTTATCACAGGATCTCAGGGGTATAAAAGATGTTAATAGATTACCATGGGTTAACCATGTCTAGGTGGCCTGGTGGACACAACCCCTGCGTCCTGCAGACACAATCACCCCATGGTCTCCCTGGCTCCATTCCTCCAAAACCTGATGGCCTACCCATTACCTACAATGCAGTAACTCTCTCTGCTGAATACTTATTATACAGCCCTACCTATTGTGTCTATCTCTCCTCCCCTTAGATTGTAAGCATTTGGCAGGGTTCTCATTTCCATAGTTTATTTTACATGATTGTGTGCCCCCATCATTGTGCTCCTTTCCTATGATCACCTCATACTGGAATAACTGGACCTACCTGGGTAGCACAGTGGCGGAGTTGTTAGCACTTTTGCCTTGCAGTGCTGGGTACCCAGTTCAAACCCCAGCCAGGGCTCTTTCTGTGCACAGTTTCTATGCCCTCCCTGTGTCTGAGTAGGTTTCCCCGGAAGCCCAGGGTTCCTCCCATAACCCAAAAACATAAAGATAAGTCAATTGGTTTCCAGCTAAATTGACCCTAAATTGACCCAAGACTATGATACATACACTACAGCTCTGAGGGACAGTTAAAGGATAAGACAATATACTCTGTACAGCACTGCAGAAGATGTTGGCACTATTTTAATCAGGGGCATTGTTAACCCCAAAGATCAGTGGCACGTGCCCCGGATCAATTCTGGAGTGCCCCGGATGTCCTCCAGGCAGAGTCAGGCAGCAGGTAGCAGTACTCATCTCCAGCTGCTTGGTCTCCAGATTCTGCAAACATCTCTTCTGGGCTTCTCCCCTTAGCGTCTGAGAAGGAATCAGAAGCTAAAACTCCTAGCGTCTGATTCTCAGATGCTAGAGGGAGAATTTCGAGCCAGAGAGGATTTCTCCAGACTTGGAGAGTGGTTTGAGCAGATGAGTAGTTCCTCCTGCTTTGCTACTCTGCTGAGAAGAGGGGGTTCTGGGGAAGGAACAGTTAGGACACACACAAGATGCATGCTCCCTATGAAGGCTCCACAACTTTCAGTATGTCATCACAACACCCCTGGCAGGATGCCCCATAGAGGCACCACAGCCCCTAGTATGCCTCATAGAGGCACCACAGTACTCAGCATGGCACCACACAACACCCAGCATGCCCCAGCCTACATTTTTCTTTTTTGTATTAATGGAGAGGGGAGCTTCATTCAACATTTTTCTGGGCAGGCCTACTTAGACAGCTGTTAAGGTCATGTAAATTTGGCTCCACTCATGACCACACCCCCATTCTGATGCATGGTCACACCCATTTTTTGGCTGGAGTGCCCAAAAAGTTCCCCGGATCTCTTAGGATCCTAGCAACGCCCCTGATTTTAATACTAAATAATAATAATAATAATAATAATAATAAAAATACCTAACCAGCCCCAAATTGCATACTCGTGTATCGTCTACCCTGTTTGCCTTGTATAACTTTGTCCTATGTATGTATTTATTTTGCGGTGCTGCGTAATATGTTGGTGCTGCATAAATACAATACATAATAATAATAATACACAGACTCAAACTTAGCAACAGCCGTTCATCAGCCATTACCATGGCTTTACGGTATTCAGAGGATTGTTGTAAACTCTTCTTATGTAATAGCAAGCAATTGTCTAATTCAGACAATTTTTTATGCATGATATCTTTTGTTCAGGGATTTCTAGCCCAGCTGATAATTTTGATACGGCCACAAATCGCAATGATTATTGTTACTATAGTGGCTAAGAGTGTTTAATTCGGGTGTCAGAGCAGAGACACTGGAGTTTGGGTATTATATAGCTAATGTCAAGGGTAGGAAGCAGTGGCGTATGGAATTTGGCTTCTATGTAGTCGACCTCCATATAGCGGCAATGATAGCTGCGGTGTTGCATGGATGTTGAACTCCAAATAGTGACAAAGGGGTTTAAGTGGTTCAGCTACAAAGTAGCCAAACCCGTGATATCAATGTATGGAGTCAGAAAGTGGTGCATGGAGTTTGGCACTATGTAGCTGAGCTCTGGATATTGGTGGGGGTAAGTGACAGGGTGCCCAATGTATGGCTATTATGTAGCCAAACCCCAACTCAGCTTACAGTTAGTGTTAGGCATATGTAGGGGATAGGTAAGTGTTAGGAGTAGGTAGGGGAGAGTGTTAGTGTGAGAGATAGGTTAGGTAAGGTGATAATAGAATATTGGTAACATTATCGATACTCAAGTATTGTCTCTGTGCCAGGTTAGCGCTTCAAACCATAGGTACACTCTGTGGGAATTGCACCACCACCAGGAACACCCTAAAGGATCCACACTCACCAATACTGGTGGGCCAGGTATTACAGTGGCCTTATTGTGCCTCTGGGGTATTTTCAAGGCTCCCCACACCCTGTGGCTGGTCTCTCCCAATCCAATGTCCCTTTTTATCTTCTTAGAGCAAGTTATACCTCAATGCAAACAAACACTATCATTGCGCAGATATCAGTAAAAAATGACACTTTATTAAAAAGGTTCCACTCACATGCCATCAGCTATAGGTAAGCCTGTGGAGTATTGGAACGGGCTCCACCCCGTGCGGCCTCCCGGGCTGACCGCCGTATTGATGTTACTGGGGTCCCGCTCGCTCCTCACACCACCGCGTCCCACGCTCCGGCTTGTGTTACTTCCGCATGTGGCTCCTCCCTATCGATTTCGTCATAAATGACTCATTCAGGGGATGGAGCCACCATGCGGAGACCTCGTATGTATACCAGTTGGCTCCTCCCCGCCTACTACGTCAGGCCTCCACTCGCGCGTGCGCACCCCATACGTTCCTCCCATCACGTCATGCGTGCATGTCATCGCGTCATGCGGACATGTCACGCATACTGGAGGCCTGCGTGCCTGGCGTCCCCCACGCCTATTGCGTCTCACAATGCGTTCCAGAACCCGGGAGTCATCAATCTTCTAACCAAATTTATTAAACCATGTCCTCCTTGGACAGCTTTACTAAAACATTTTAAAAACACTAATCATGACTCATAACTTTATAGATCCCCCACATCTTATGCACTTATATCCCACACATATTAGTATATACATTGTACATTATTATTGCACATTTTTTGTTATTTCATCACTACTGTCACATAACTGTCCCATATTATCTACTATCCCCCTAAGAGTGGAGCATCCACTTCTCCACAGGCTCTTACATCATCATACATTGCATGACAGTATAACATGACATTATGTCAATCAAGACCATACATTTAGACCTAGTTTCTTCTTATATAGGTATCAGGGTTAAGTATTTCTATCCATACCTTCAGCATTATTTGTTCCCCCTCCCTTTTACCCTAGTGGTCCATCTCATCCCATCAATATTCACCATTCCCTCTGCACCTTATTGTTCAATAATAGTGGTGATCCATAGTACCTCTACCCCTCATTGGTTGATGTTTAACGCTATCCCTCAGCTCTCATCAATGAAGCAATTCAAATCCACCTCTACATTCAGACCCTTTGGTTGCATAGTTTCCATTTTAAATATCCACTCCATCTCTTTTCTGGATATAAGCCTAATTCTATCCCCCCCCCCCCCTCCATGGTATCCTCACCTTTTCAATGGCACAAAAGTTCAATGCACTTGGATCCCTGTCATGCACTCTTCTGAAATGCTCAGAAACACTATGTCCTCTAACCCCCTTTCTTATATTTCTACTCAGCAATTCTTTCAGTTAATTCCCTTTTGGTGCGGCCTATATACTGTTTCCCACACTCACACCAAAGTAGGTACACAACCACTTGGTGTGACATGTTATGTTCTGCTCAATTTTGAAAGATCTGCCATTATGAAAGGACACGGAGCAATCTGTTCTCATCCCTCTAGCTCCCCTACAAGAGAAACATCACCCACATGGGAAGAATCCCTTTCTTTGCCATGATGCCATTCTGGGTGTTTGGGGTGGGTTCACACAACTAGGAGCCAACATATTCTTCAAATTATTCGCTCTTCTATATATCATGTTTGGTTTCTCTGGTAATATTTTTCTTAAAGTGGGATCTTCCAACAAGATTCCCCAATGTCTTGACATAATTCTCTCCAAATTTCTATGTTGATTACTGAAATTCGTTATAAATGCTGTCTGATACTTCGGTACCTCTTCCCCCCTCCCCCCCCACCTCTTAACAAATCCCCTCTATCCCTCCTTCCCACCTCAATCATGGTTCTTTGTAGATCAACCTCATCATACCCCTTCTCTACAAATCTATCAATCAGAACTTGTGATTGCTCTACATATTCCTGTACTTGAGTGCAATTACGCCTCATCCTCACCATCTGGCCCTTCGGTATTCCCCCTATCCACCTCGGGTGATGGTTGCTATCTGTTGGAATGAAACCATTTCTATCTGTGTCTTTGAAATAACTCTTGGTGATCAATGTGCCCCCCTCTTTCCTAATACTCAAATCCAAAAAATGAATAGTGTACATATTGAACTCTACATTCAGTTTAATGTTCCAATTATTATTATTCAAACGTGATATGAACTCATGTAACTCTTCTACTGACCCCTCCCATAACCAGAAAAGGTCATCTATATATCTAGACCAGTGCCTAAACAGTGCTTGTGACTCCACCTCCACAATATTCTCCTCCCATCTGGACATAAATAGATTTGCTAGACATGGTGCAAATCCTGCCCCCATGGCGCATCCACGTATCTGTAAAAAATACTCTCCCTGGTGCCAAAAATAATTTCTCTTGAGTGCAAAAGTGAGCAAACTTAATATAAACATGGTTTGCTTATGTGGCATCTCATCATCCCTGGTGAGGTAGTGTTCCACAGCCTCAAGGGCCAGGTGGTGAGGGATATTCGTATATAACGATGAAACGTCCGCCGTCACCAATATTGTACTTTCTGTTAATTCATGTTCGCAATTTTATTCAACATATGCCTCGTGTCCTTAATTACATATGGCAATCTATCCACCACCGGCTGTAAAAACCCATTGAGATACTTTCCTAACTTGTGAGTAATTGAACCCAATCCACTAATAATGGGTCTCCCAGGTGGATTTTTACTGTTCTTGTGAATTTTTGGAACTTGATAGATTATTGGTATTCTAGGTGCAGAGGGAATGGGGTATGAGAACTCCTGATCATTGAGAATACCCTCATTCAGGCCCTCTCTCAAAATCCCCCTTAGTTCTTTCAAATACATACTGGTCGGGTTACCCCTCAGTTTTTCATATGTCACAGGGTCATGCACCAGCCTATCCAATTCCTTTTCATACTGAGCCTTATTCAAGACTACTATTCCCCCCCCCCCCCCCACCCTTATCTGCAGGTCTAACAACTAAGTCTTTCTTATCTAACATATCCTTAGCAATTTTCCTCTCATCATTAGATCTATTCTCTGGTATTTTTCTAATTTCCATCTCCACCATTTTTTTGAAGACCTCAATAGACTTGTTATTAGTCTGAGGGTTAAATGTAGATGGGTTTTTCAGATTAGAATGCTGATATGGATCCAATGCATTGGCCCTATTACTTGGGCCCTCCTTTTGTGCAAAGTATTTTTTTATGTTAAGTTTCCGGGTGAATTTTTGTAGATCAATGTATGTTTTAAATTTGCTTAATCCACTTTTCGGTGCATATTTGAGGCCTTTGTCCAATAATTGGACTTCCTTTCTTTCCAGTTCCACCCCACTCAAATTGTATATACCTTCTCCCCCTAAAATCTTCTTCTTTTGTACTCTCCTCCCACCCCTGGATCCCCTCCTGCTTCTCTTTTCCTTTCCTTCGAGGTCCCATGATATTCCCCCTCGTTCTCCTCCTCTTTCTCCTCTTCCCTCTGTGCTCTCCATTCTGGAGGGGACCCTCCCCTCCAACCCTCCTCTAAAAAAGATCCATATTGTTGTTCATTCCTCAATGGATCATATGTATTATAAACAGGGACCTGGTATCTGTTATTATAACCTCTCCTTTGTTGTGGTTGATAGTATCCACCACCCCTCGGGTATTGGGGCGGGGTTCTCTGTGGTCCCCATTGTTTGTTTGGAGGGGTGCGGAAGTTTTTATTTGGGGTTCTAGGTGGGTAATATTTATTCGGTGTTCTCGGGGGGTGGTATTTTTGTATGGGTCTCGCTTGGATTCTATCCTCAGTGTCAGATGGTTCCAATATGACCACTTCCTTTTTCTTATTACCCTGACATCTATATGCAGTTTTATTCCTAAATGCCTCCATGTCTTTTTCATATCTGAATTTTCTATCTTCTATTATGGTTTTTTCTGATTGCGATAATGAATCACATAATTTTTGGGATAGTTTTTTGTAATCCTCTCTCTCCTTGTGGGGATCTAGTTTACTTTTTATGTCCTCTATTTCTTTTGCGAGTCTATCCAACCTCGCCGTTTTTCTTTTTATGCTTAATTGGACCATTATTAGCCCACATTCTGTGAGCTTCTCCTCCCATTCTTTGTCATTCATGTCATTTTCTTCTCCATCATCTGGCAATATGTCCCACCTAAATTTCTTAGGTATACGTCTTTTTCCTACGTATTTGTTTAATATGGCAATGTCTCACCATGTGGTCTGCTCTTTGTGCATATTATTTTGCAATTTCCTAAAATTATCCTCTAAAATATTCTCATGAGGTTTGCATTCATTACCCAAAGCATCATCCACATTGATATGTCTAGTTCTTCTGTATTCAAATACATCCATCATCTAGCTGCTATATAATCTACTCAATATGAGAACAAATCAAACCAAAATTTCATACAGCGCTCAGATGCCAACAACAACAATCAATATGATTTATATTATTAAAACATATGCAATGTCTACACCAATATGGTGTATGCTCCAGATAGCCAGTGTGTGTCACCCAGTTCCTGTGACTATGGGTGCGCTCCTAGAAGAAAGGCTTGAGTAAGTCCTTCAATTCAAATATAGTCTCTGTGCCAGGTCAGCGCTTCAAACCATAGGTACACTCTGTGGGAATTGCACCACCACCAGGAACACCCTAAAGGTGAGTGTGGATCCTTTAGGGTGTTCCTGGTGGTGGTGCAATTCCTACAGAGTGTACCTATGGTTTGAAGCGCTGACATGGCACAGAGACTATATTTGAATTGAAGGACTTACTCAAGCCTTTCTTCTAGGAGCGCACCCATAGTCACAGGAACTGGGTGACACACACTGGCTATCTGGAGCATACACCATATTGGTGTAGACATTGCATATGTTTTAATAATATAAATCATATTGATTGTTGTTGTTGATACTCAAGTATTACCATTGTCTGGCACCCAAATTTGCAGACAGCTCTTTTAGATTTATGCATATAACCAAAATAATAACACGTTAAAAACAACTATAAAAGAATTGTTCATATAGTCACTTGGAACTATTATATGCATTGCCCACTTACAAACAGGTTTAGTTTCGTGAGGTTATTTATAAGTTGTAAGAATTATAAGAAGCAAGAATTTGTTTGTAAGTTGGGTGAGTAATATATACTATAATATATAGTAATAAATGTTTTACTTTCAGACAACTCTGGATTTAGACATAGTTCATACGCAAACACATTTTTCGTTCGCAAGTAGGGGGGTGTATGTTGACTCAAAAACATATTAAATACAAGGGTAATCTGGAAAGTAACAGCCATTTTCATTTTATCTATTAAGGAAACATTTTATTTTAGACACACAGGGCCAATTCACTATTTCTCCTTTCTCCCTAGTAGATCATTTTTCATCTTTATTTTAAAATAACATTTGCACTCTGTAATTGAAAAAGTACCAAAGTATAGGTGAAAAAGTGCTGTTGAAATTATCCTGAGTATTTTCTAGCTTGCTGGTGGCTTAAAAGGCACTGTATTTATAATGTGAAAATATCACCTAGGAGAAAATGTAGGAGAAAAAGTGAATTAGATCAGACCCACTGTATCTTCTGATTTCTTTACATAATTATTTAACCTCTTGAGGACCAAAGGTTTATATCCCCCTATTGACCAGGCGATTTTTTACAATTCTGCACTTCACAACTTTAACAGTTTATTGCGCGGCCATACAACTTAGCACCCAAATAAATTGTACCTCCTTTTCATCCCACTTATAGACCTTTCTTTTGGTGGTCTCTGATTGCTGCTGCAATGTTTATTTTTTATTAATAAAAGATAATCATTTTTTTAAACCCTCTTACATGTATTCCCCCTCCTCCCCTAATTTGGCCCTAGACTGCAACCCATACACTACACTATACTCTCATAGGAATCAGCCCATGAGAGGGATTAGATTGTGAGCCATTCGCTAGATAACAGCGCTGTACACATGTTTGTTTGCCTTTTTTTCATATTTCAGCCTGCCAGCTCTGATCGCAGCTGGTAGGCTGATAATGGATCCCTGCTGTGTTTACCCACAGGGAACACGCGAGCATGCGTTCCCTGCTAACCCGACCTCCAGGACTTTGACACCAATTGGCATTAGGCGTTCCTGGCAGCGCCACTCTCCCACCGCCCTTTGGCGTTAGGCAATCAGGAGGAAGTTAATCATCTAATAGATCTTTTTACAAGATGTTCAATCATTTTGCTGCAGTTGCAATACACTCCTCACCTAGGGATTGGGGGGGGGGGGGGGATGCCTCAAGTTAATGCTGCTAAATAGTTACCAGAGTTCTGCAGCCACATGACAGGGAAAGATCAAACTAACAGATCCAAGTTAAATTACACTAAAGGAATACCTTGCATAACAGATAAAATAAAATGGCTGTTACTTTCTAGATGGCCCTGCTACATGTAAATTGCAGTCACTCAAGCAACTTTGCATGCATGGAATTTCAATATATGATTGCTGTTAATGTTTTAGCTTAACATTTCAGTGATTTTTTGCAGTGAGCACTTAAAGAGAATCTGTACTGTAAAATTCTTACAATAAAAAGCATACCATTCTCTTCATTATGTTCTCCTGGGCCCCTCTGTGCTGTTTCTGCCACTCCCTGCTGCAATCCTGGCTTGTAATTGCCATTTTTATGCAGTGTTTACAAACAAAAGACATGGCTTCTAACCAGAGTATGATAGGCTGAGAACAGCTTACTGTGTGACTCATGCAGAGCTTGGAGAGGGTGTGTAAAGCTTCTGCCTATCACAATCAGTGCTGCACATTCCACACATTCCAGCCTTAGCCCGACAGAGCCGACAGAGGAAAGAAGATAAGATTTATTACAGAGGCAGTGCAGCTAGAAAAGGCTGCAGTAAGTAGAGATGGCCCAGCCTTGGAGAACTCATGGAGAAACACATGATCAGTTTGATCAGCTGATAGATTTGTAAGGCTCTGATTTGCTGGTCATGACCATGTGTTAAACCAGGAAATCATCACAGCAAATCAGAGGCTTACAAATCTATCATCTGATCAAACTGATCATGTGCTTCTCCATGAGTTCTTCAAGGCTGGACCATCTCTAGCAGTAAGACAGAGCACATTAGAACAGGCATAGGAACTTATAGGATAGACGAAATAAGGCTAAACATTTTGTTACAGAGTCTCTTTAAGGCAACCTGGGTTAAGGAAGTTCCTCTATGGTCAAAGTATGTAGACTATTGTTAAGAGCTATTGCTTTGTAATCAAGGTGCCTCAGATTATAAAATGTGCTTCTCAACACTGTTCCTGTGTCCAAGGTTCCAATAGGTATTTGGCATATATTTGATAAGAGGTCCAGCTAGCTGTTCCCTTTTCTCTTCCTCCATGCCGCTCTGACGCACATTAGGGCTTAGTATTGCCTGGTCTGCCAATGTATAAGGCGTTTATTGGGTAAGGTCAGTGACATATTTTTAAATATCAGCTGTCTGCATTATCTCACAATTCTCCAAGTTTCCCAGCTCTCACCTGTATCGAGCTAGGGATGCCCATGTGTACTTGGTGGCTTGGTACTTGGTTAGTTCTGTAGTCAGTTTTATAAGTGTCACTATGTCATGACATCAGCACATCTGCCATTTAAGTTTCCATGGATTATGATTAATATGTATTTAATCTGTTTTTGAGCCAAATTACCCTACTGATAATTATTTCAAGTGGATATATGACACAGTTATTTGTATTGTTGTTTTAAACATTTGATTATATTAATAAATTATTAGTTATATACAGTTGATTATAAACCAAATGTGCAGTATCATATGTTTTTGCATGAAACAAAATATTGTTAGACTTGGTTTAAACATCCATTCCAGGCACATGTTCTTATAGCTCGCTCTATGTAGGCAGTCAGTTGTAAAGCTTGTTTATTCCTTCCTATATGTTTCTTGGTTAGGCAATGTAAAATAAATCACTTACACAACAAATACCTGATCTAGAGCCCAAACACTGACCACTTAAGAAACCACACATGTACTATAGGTTGCAATCTTTTTATACAGATTCAGACTGTGCCTTTCTTCTTGTGGTCTGAAAAATAGATTGCTGCAGCCACACCCACAGAAACTGAAACCTAATACACTTTCTGTGTTCATGGTCATGGGATCAACATTTTGCAGGCAGGATTTTTAGCTGCAGAAGACTGTAACATCTAAATGTTCTGAATACTAAACTATTAGAGGTTAATTTTATATCTGTGCCTAAAGATAAGGTTTACCTGATGAATTAATATGCTTCCTTATGAATACCCACAATCTTCCAATCAAACTGATTCCATTTGAATTTCAGACCTTTATGTCAGTGACAGCCTCATTTCAATGTATGTGAGAAGTGGAGAGAAATCCCAAGTCATGTCAATAAGGACCTGAGATTATCTTTTATGCAACAAAATATTATAGTAGGAAATAAAACTGTTTCTAAGTTTGTCAGTATAGATGAGCAGCTCTTTTATGCTGAATTCCCTTTTACAAAATTTACTGGTAAACAATGTTTCTCACAAGGAGCAATATACTTCAATAAATGCATTATTATGTAACTATATCAATTAGTACAAATATCTCTTCAATGCTACAAGAGTCATCTGACCTTCTCAGAATATTACACCATAATGATATCACTAATTCCTATAGTTCCGTTCTGGCATGTGGATAAAAAATGCTTATTTCAAAGCCATACAGAAAATGTGGAAATGTTATCTGTGAAAAAGAAAATATTCTGCTCATTGATTTTACACAGTTATTATACATTGTGATGTTATATGATATGACCACCTTCATATTAGACAAGTGACATTTGCAGATGTGGCCTTCAAAAGCCAAAATAAATTAATTTTTGTGCCACCATTATGATAGGGATAGCTTTTATGGTCTTTCTTTAATTGGTTGGTCTGGGATTTTCCTTGTGCTGTTATGAGCTGTGTCTGTGCATACTATACTTTTCACCCTGTCTCTCTTTATAGTTTAGACTGTGACTGTTAATGTACTTTCAGAGTTTCAGGCCTCTGTGTTTAAAGTGTAACTCTGGGTAAAATCTCTGTTATTAATTTCCACAGAGTGAGGGAGGACTGTAGCTTATTCCAAAATATTATTGCTGCGTGTGTTCCTTTAGAGATTTACATTCACTTCCTATTCTTGGACAGGAAGTAAGAGTAGTCTCCTCAGCAGGGATATTCAGAGCATTAAAAAGCTCAGTAATATTTTTAATATTTCTCAGACTATTAAAGAAACAACCAAAAATAAACAAGCAAAATTATCTCCATGCCCTTTTGAGAAATATCATCCTGCTTTGATCCTGTCTGTGAGACAGAAAGTTAACTGGAAACTCATTAACTTCTATTAAGATGTCGGTAATAATCTTACAGAGACCTATTCAAAATATAACATATTTTAAAGATGGTATTATTGTTATGATGATTATTATTATTATGTATTTATATAGAACTACAGAGTATACATTCTTGTCACTAACTGTCCCCCAGAGAGGTTCACAATCTAATCCCTACCATAGTCATATGTCTATCATAGTCTGGGGCCAATTTCTGGAGCAAGCCAACTTATCTGTATGTTTTTGGAATGAGGGAGAGAGTGCCCAGAAGAAACCCAAACAGGCACAGGGAAAACATACAAACTCTGTACAGATAGCACTGGGCTTTGAGCCGTGGACCCAGTGCTATAAGGCAAGAATGCTATCCACCTACCCATTTCCATTTTCTGAATTGCCAAATGGAGGGGAAATTGAGGTCTTGCTTCTTAACTTTCTATATATGTCTTAAGTGTGCATGTAATTAAGATGAGCACATTACAGTTGTGAGACACAGATGTTATTGAAATAGAAATACATTTGGAGTATCTATACAGGAAACTGGGCTATTTGTGTTCTAGCATAAGTTTGCATCTATTAATACTCAAACTCTACTAACAAGACTATATATGAACAATATGCATATAATACTTCACAAATGGTTTTTAACAAATACTGTGGATCCACAAAAGCTTTTTCATGAGGGAAAGTTTTATTTCCTTTTAAAGCTGCCTATATAATGCTGAGGTAACCCAGTTCAGACTTTGAACAAGTTTCACTTGCTGTTATTGCCTTTTTCCCATTTCAGTCTTACTTTTGTTGTCCTTGGTTAGATCCATTTGCAACAAACCATGCATAAAACCATTTACGCATTTCTGAGTCTAAACAAACAGAGCAAAGTACGGGTCATTATAAAGATGTTCCTAGCTAAGTTAGATGTCAGTACCGGACTAATAGCTAAGCTAGACACGCAAAATTCCAACACACATCCCATCTCTATAGAACTGAGATACAGCTGTCATTGTTTTTTTTTCCATATTTGTTTTGTTTAAGATGATTTGATTGCAGTTACAAGTTTGCCATTATCTAAATCATCAAAGGTGCACTAACAACACCTTTTGTGTTAAACCAGTTCCTGTGGCTCAGTAAACATGAAGACCTTTGTTCTGATTTTCACCACCAGACACTCTTTCATCAGCTGTCAAAAACGTAACAAAGTGTACCTTGCTAAAGTCATCTTTTAAATATTCTTTTAATAACTTAACTGATACCCTTTTCACTCCCAGAATCCTCTCCTGTGTGTCATTGACAGTGTGACCTTCCTTCTTACTGGCTCATCCATCATACATTGAACTTTTCACTCTTCTCGGTACTTGTCTTATACTGGCAGGGAAACCTTTGTCTAGATCCCTGTTTACCACTCACAGGGGATTCTGTATTTCTATAACTATGTATTGCAAGGCAAAGAAGGATATGAGAAGGAAGATTACCACTTCAGTTCCCTTTGAAACTTGATACGGATGGTCACCTTTAGAGATCATCTATCATTTTTGTTTTCAGCGTGTTAGCTAATAAGCGTGATAGAACTTCTGATCAATAGAACATGTCTACCACATCAGCAACATAGAATAACTAATCACGCTTCTCTTCAGTCTTTCCCAGTGGGTAATGGTGGGAAAAGATTCTATAAGTAATTGGGAAAAAGAAAAAAAAATTTTACATTAAAGGCTCAGACTTAATCTTTTTTTTCTCTTTAAATAAAATGTAGCGTAATTATTTTTTAGACTTAGAATCACCTTTATAGAAAATCTTTAAAAGCAACACTAGAAAACATTAAACTTTCACAGTCACGTGGTTTAAGGTATGGCTATAACCGACACCATAGAGATAGACACTAGATGATGTGTTGATTGATGTAAAACACTCCAAGCCATGTGACTCTAGATTTGCAATCAATTAAACCTGTTTATTTCGATTCATAGATTTTCGGCATCATAACATCTACTTCATTCTTATTAATTGAATCTGGAAGTGAGAGGATTCAAATCTGCCAAATGTATTCCCTTTTAAATACCAATATCTGTCCTGATGTAGTAGTTTCCGAGTCCTATACCTGGAAAAATAATTTTAACATTTCTACAGCACTTTTCTCCTGTATGATTAAAAGCACTTCAGAGCTGCAGCCACTAAGGGCATGCTCAATAGGCCACTCTGAAGTGTAAGGGAGTCTTGCCCAAGAACTCCTTACTAAATAGGTACTGTCTTCAGCCAGGATTCGAACCCTGGCCTCCTATGTCAGAGCTGGTGCCCTTAACCAGTGCACTATTCAGCCAAAAAACATGCAACCTGTGTAGTCACTCCACTTGATGCGCTTATTTTCTCATTTCTCTATGCAACTCAATCATAAAGTATATAAAAGCAGTATAAATGTACAACTGTCAGGAAAGTAGCATTTTTAAAGGAATGGCAGCATTGGAATTTTCCATAACCTAACACTCCAGGTTTCCTATAAGGATGTTACTTCATCTTCCTAAATTTGAGGTTTTCTACACTTTCTAGCATATATCTTAGGTGACAGCATTGCACTTGAACAATGTTTAGCCCTTTCCCCACTACTAAGCTAGGAACATGAAGAAGCATTCCAACTAAGTAAAAGTAGTAGAAAAGTAGTGTAAAAGTATACGTCAAAGTTGAGTAATTTAAAGGAATATCCAAAATGATGGATATCTCCTAGAGTACCATTAAATCATACCATTAATCAG
The DNA here is from genome assembly GCF_040937935.1 of Hyperolius riggenbachi. NCBI lineage: Eukaryota > Metazoa > Chordata > Amphibia > Anura > Hyperoliidae > Hyperolius > Hyperolius riggenbachi. Next base: position 209,918,491 of record NC_090650.1, on the reverse strand, counting down.
ATAAACAATGGATATACCAGGAATGACGGTGTATAACACCACAAGAGATGCTTAGATCCACTGCTGAGAGGTCAAGACAAATTTAAGTTGTACATTCCCCAGAGTCTGCCTTTATGCTAAAGTAAATTAAAAAAAAAAAACACAGAATGAAATTATTAAATATGTTTCTATATTGCACAACAGATAATGACAAAACACATGGAAGAAAGCCCTCTGGTCAGATGATCATGAGACTAAAAGTTTGGGATTGTGCTCTGTACAGACTCTAGGCTAGTGTCACAATTGCTTGTTATGGAGAGCAGTTGAGGGACAACCATGCAATGCACAATAGAGTGGGAGGGGTTTGGAGAACTGTGGGCTTGGTCTGTGCTCTGCTGAAATGATCTGAAATCCTCAATCTTTCATCAATGCATTCTGGCTACCATTAGAGATGAGCGAAAATACTCTTGAGACACTTCTGAGCTAATAAATAAGGGTAGTCACTTTCTGTCTGAGTCAGAACTGAGTCAGCCACTTACATACTTGATATTTAACTCTTTCAGGCAGAGAAAAAAGAAAAGGAACTCAGCATAGTTATTAGTGTGCTTGGCACTATACATACCCATGTCTATTTCATAATGTCATACGTCACTTCAGGTATCCTTTAAGGTAGAACCCTACTTTTTTATGTTATATTTGCTGATTTTATAGAGCTATTTATACTTTTAGTTACTAATTATTTATACATCGGAGCTACCTGGGTGCCTCCTATCACTACGCTATCTACTCATGGCCCTCTATCAGGGGACCGGTTTCCACCGTCTTTTAAGGAGCTGCGACCTTCACCCAACATATTAAAGGGCCGAGTGAGGATGGCATTTCCCCACCTGCTGTTTCAGAGTGGTTGCCTCGCTCTGCAACCCAACTTTGTGAGTATAACTTTATCACTTCAATATATCAACATCACTTATCTACGGTAATACACCATATTGGGCTCCCCGTCTCCCTTTGTTTCTGTCTCCTCTGCAAGCACCAATAAATAAGGGAGTCCACCGTGGGTCTTATGGAAAATGGTGGTGGGCACTAGAGATAGCCTGTGGACAGTTTCCTGGCGAACAATGGGTGTTCGCGCTCACGTCGGCAGGCAAACACATGGCATGTTCGACCCACCCCCTATACATCATCATGGAGCCAAAATTTGACCCCTCACCACAGAGTCAGCAGACACATAGCAGCCAATCAGCTTTCCCTCCCTCCCTGACCCCCCAATAAAAACGCTGTCTGTCTGCAGCTGCTGTGAAGGAGTGTAGGGACAGAGCTGTGCTGCTGCAAGGGAAAGTGGTAGTTAAACTTGTGTTTTGTGCTACAGTAACAATTCACCATCTACATAACCCCAAGAGCCCTTCTAAGGGCTATGTTTTGTTATTGTGATATTGCTGTTCAGTGTGTCCTCACGGTGCACTTTAACTGTTGCAGACAGGTGCAGTCAGTGCTTAGTGCTACAGTAGTTCACCCAAAGGGCTGTTTCTCTTTCTATTTTTATATTGCAGTTCTGTGTGTCCAGTGCACACATTAGCTGTTGGAGACAGGTCTGCTGGTCCTAGAAGTGCACCCAATAATCCTTCACCACTACTACTGGCATCTAGTATCTCTAGCAGGGTTTTATGGCTTGGTGTACAACAGGATTAAAAAAATGATTGTAGTTCCAGTCCTTTGTGTCAGATCCCAACCCTAATGCCCCATTTCTAGAATCCAGTTGCACTACTACCCATTATTAAAGCACCCTTTGAAAAAAATGGACTTAGTTGTTTCGCTCTCATAGTCTACCACTATAAAGGCAAACTGAATATCCTCGTAGTAATGGTTTATGCTACACGCATAGTGATGTAGCACACATCAAATTTTCAGCTTGAGAATGATAATTTATCGCAAATATTTGTGAACTGGCCATTCATGTCGGGCTCCATAGACTTAAATGGTAGACGAATGGCTGCCGGATTTAACGGTTATTAGCAAAGCCCCTGTACGTGCTAGAAACACCAAATTTCCAGGGTATGTTAAAGAGGAGAGTGGGAATAAGAGGAAAAACCTTTTTCAAAAAGACCTTACAGTTTTTGAGAAAATCAATTTTAAAGTCCTTGTTCTGTGTGTGTGAAATGTTTCAATGGCTGGAGATTGGAATCTGGCCAATCAGAATTTTTTTTTGTTTTTTTGCGTAGGATTAAACCGTTCTATCAACTGCATTGCATTTAGGGGACCCTGAGGCTGGACACTGACAGTGCCAGTTTCCCTCTCCAGGTAAGTCCTCACACTTCAGAAATTCTGATTTTCAGCATAAAGTACATATATTGACTCATAAGGAACACATGTAAGTACTGTACTCTCAAATGATAGAAAATACAAGTGTCTCAGTAAAACTACTACTAATAATAATAATAACGTCTCACCTCTACACCAGTAACAGCACACATTCCTGTCCTGTGAGTCTGGGAGCACCAGCATATTATTATTATTTATTGTATATATAAAGTGCCAACATATTACGCAGTGCTGGACAATAAATACATACAATGGTACAAAGGATGGCAGACGTAAAATAACAAGATCATTCAACATAGGACAAAGTTATACAAGGCAAATGGTACAAGATACATGATCATGCAAATTGGGGCTGGTATCATGTGTATTGGCAAGAATCGTATGAAAATCGGTGATGCCAAGTGCATACCCGATCAACGATGTGACCTATTTTGGGCCGAAATTGGTCATGTTAATCGATTGGACATACTGCAAGATGTCAGGCCAACTTGCTTGATCGGGAAACAGTGAGCGATATCAGGACAAGCGACTAAATCCCCTGCGCTGTTCCCGCAATGTGTGTGTATGTATGCATGTAATATATATGTGCTGTAATGTGCTTTTATACATTACCTGTCTCATCTCACTGTGTCCATCCATCTCCGCCTCTCTATTAGCCACTAAAGTTGTCCCAAACAGTTCGGCCGCAAACTTATTAGCGCGAACATAGGTGGTTCACGTTCGCGTCAGAACGTGAACTTTATGGCGAGTTCGACCCGCCCCTATACTACATCATTGGGCTAAACTTTGACCCTCTACATCACAATCACAGTCAGCAGACACATGACAGCTAATCAGGCTGCACTCCCTCCTGGAGCCCCCCTTATATAAGGCAGTTGCGTCAGCCATTATCTCACTCGGTGTTGCACTGCAGTAGTGAGAGAAGGGAAAGGAATCTTCTGCAGAGATAGGGAAAGCTTAGTTAGGCTCTTGTAGCTTGCTCCTAGCTGATATTTGTTGTTGAAAAGCATCACAAAAAGAGCTCTTTTCAGAGATAATGTTCTTGTGAATTCTTTTTTTGTGTGTGTGCCACTGACACTGCATTATTCAGCCCTGTGTGTCACATCTGGAACTTGTTAATTGCTATACTGTGCAAGGCCCAGCACATTCAGTGCCTACCTTTTCACTGCACCTGTGTGTGACAGCTGCACATTTGTAATACCAGTCCGACCGTGCATACCTGTTCATGTTCACTGCACCTGCGTGACAGCAAGCAGTGTTATATACCAGCAGTCACTGCATAACTGTTCACTGCACCTATGTGTGTGACAGCTACACATTGTATTGATACCAGTCCGACCGTGCATACCTGTTCATGTTCACTGCACCTGCATGACAGCACGCAGTGTTATATACCACCAGTCACTGCCTAACTGTTCACTGCACCTGTGTGTGTGAGCTGCACATTGTATTGATACCAGTCCGACCATGCATACCTGTTCATGTTCACTGCACCTGCGTGAAAGCATGCATGGTTATTTACCACCAGTCACTGCATAACTGTTCACTGCACCTGTGTGTGTGACAGCTGCACATTGTATTGATACCAGTCACTGTATACCTGTTCACTGCACCTGCGTGACAGCATGCAGTGTTATATACCAGCAGTCACTGCATAACTGTTCACTGCACCTTTGTGTGTGACAGCTGCACATTGTATTGTGTAATACCAGTCCGTGCATACCTGTAACTGCACCTGTGACTGACCGCACATTGCATTATATACTAGCAGTCACTGCATACCTTTTACTGCACCTGTGTGTGTGACAGCTGCACATTGTATTGTGTAATACCAGTCCGTGCATACTTGTAACTGCACCTGTGACTGACCGCATATTGTATTATATACCAGAAGTCACTGCATACCTTTTACTGCACCTGTGTGACTGCACCTTGTTCTACCAGCAGTCACTGCATACCTGACTGTTCACTGCACCTGTGTAACCGCACATTGTTGTACCAGCAGTCACTGCAACCTTTTCACTGCACCTGTGTAACCGCACATTGTTATAACAGCAGTCACCTTTTCATTGCACCTGTGTAACCAACCGCACATTGTTGTACCAGCAGTCACCTTTTCACTGCACCTGTGTAACCGCACATTGTTTTACCAGCAGTCACCTTTTCACTGCACCTGTGTAACTGCACATTGTATTAGTCAAGTCAGTGCATACCTTTCACTTCATCCCCCCAAATATGGACAAAACAGGCAGAGGCAGAGCCAGAGGCAGGCCACCCAGCAGGTCTGTTCGAGGTCGAGGTGGCATGATTTTGTGTGGCCCTGGACCAAAGTACAGTGTTCAGAAGGCACGTGCCATTAACTACCAAGATTGCCAGGATGTAGTTCACTATTTAATACAGAACTCCTCACCTTCCTCAGCTTCCACACGGAACTGTGACATATCTTCCACCGCAGCCACCACTGCTACTTCTAGCACCACATCCACCCCATTTGACACTTCGCAGGAGTTATTTGGTGGAGAATTAACTGATTCACGGCCATTCTTTTCCCCCTTTTGTGTCTTGGTAACCATTATACCATTATACATTTTACATTTACATTATACCATTATACCATTATACATTTTATTCATCATGTTAATTTTATCACTGTCATTACCAATTCTATAATTTGTATTTTGTATCATTCTTAGTATTTTGTCACTAATTATGTATCTTGTATATTGGTGTACACCATTGTCTGTATTATTATGTACCCCATGTTTGTTTCTTACTTTGTACAGCGCCATGGAATATGTTGGCGCTTTATAAATCAATAATAATAATAATAATAATAATTCTTGTTACAAGATGACGGCGCTAAGCATGTTACACCACCACCTCATACTGTATGTCTGAGTTAGGCGCCAGTATGGACCTTAGGGGCCTGATTCACAAAGCGGTGCTAACAGTTAGCACCCTGGTGAAAAGCCCTTTATCATGCCTAAACTCAGTTTAGGCATGATAAGTTTAGGTGTGATAAGTTTAGGTGTGATAAGTTTAGGCATGATAAGTTTAGGTGTGATAAGTTTAGGCATGATAAGTGTAAGCGCCAACTGCGTTAGCACCGCAGTGCACAGCTGATCAAAAGTTTTACGCTAGCAAAGACTGGTGCACTTCGTATAAAGTTTAATGGCGCTGCTTTGCATGCGGGACTTTGCAAGCGATCTAAACTTATCTAAACTTAGCATGCCTAAACTTATCACACCTAAACTTATCACACCTAAACTTATCACACCTAAACTGGCTTTTCACCAGCGAGGTGCAATGGTTATCATGCCTAAAGTCTCTAACTGGGTTAGCACCGCTTTGTGAATCGAGCCCTAGGTGTGAGGATGAGGAAGTACCTGTTGTTGGTGCAGTTTTGGAGGTGTCTGATACAAGCAAAGCTGTGGAGGATGATGATGATGATACTGCCATGGATGCAACGTGGGATCTTAATAGACAAGATGAACAAGGGGACAGTTCAGAAGGGGAGTCAGAGAGGAGTAGGAGGAGACAAGTTGCTGAAAGAAGCAGGGGGAGCTAGTCATCATCAGAAACAGCTGGTGGCAGTGTCCGGCGGCATGTATCACCACCTATGGACAGCCAGCCAACATGCTCTTCAAGGTCAGCTGCTGACGCCACCACCAAAGTGCCATCATTCCAGGGCTCAGCGGTATGAGAGCAATGCCTTCTGTACTATCTGCAATCAAAGATTGAGTCATGGAAAGACCAACTGCCTTACGAAGGCACATGGAGAAAAAGCACAAACATCAATGGGAAGACCACCTGAGGAAAAGCAGCAAACAAAGGCAAAGCCACCCTCCGCCTCCTCTTCCTCCTTCAGGTGCAGCATCTTCTTCAGCCGCTTTATTCCTTGCACCTTCACAGCCACCCTCCTCCACTCCGCCTCTCACCTTGAGCGCTTCCTCCTCCTCTGCCCACAGCAGCAGCCAGGTGTCCGTGTAGGAAATCTTTGACCAGAAGAAGCCAATGTCTGCCAGTGACCTCCTTGCCGGCGTCTGACAGCTGGCTTGGCGGAACTGTTAGCTTGCCAGCTGTTACCATACCAGCTGGTGGACTCTGAGGCCTTCCGAAAATTTGTGGCGATTGGCACACCGCAGTGGAAGATACCAGGCAACAATTACTTTTCTCAAAAGGCGATACCCAAACTGTGCCATGATGTAGAAAGGCTAGTTGTGTCATCTCTAGCACACAGCGTTGGATCAAGGGTCCATCTGACTACGGATGCCAGGTCTGCCAAGCACGGTCAGGGCAGGTACATTAATTTTACAGTACATTGGTTCAACCTGGTGACTGTTGGCAAGCAGGGAGTACGTGGCTGTGTAGTGGACCTAGTTGTGACCTCCAGGCCTGCTGCCACCTTCTCTCCTTCTCCTCCTACAATGGTGTCTCTCTATCTTGGACATGTCTTGCCTCAAAGCCCACAGACTCACACTGGAGCAGCTCTCCTAGCTGCTCTGAACAAACAGGTGAATCAGTGGCTGACCCCGCACCAACTGAAGATCGGCAACTTGGTGTGTGACAATAGCAGCAATCTCATTTCGGCTTTGAGTTTGGGAAAGTTGACACATGTACCCTGCATGGCACATGTGCTCAATCTCATAATACAAAGATTTGTGTGCAAGTACCCAGGCTTACAGGAGGTCCTGAAGAAGTCCAGGAAGGTGTGTGGGCATTTCAGACAGTCCTACATGGCCCTGGCGTGCTTGGCCGATATTCAGCGGAGAAACAATGAGGTGCTTGATTTGCGATAGCCTGTCTGGCTGGAATCCAATGCTACTGATGTTTGACCACCTGCTACAACAGGAGAAATCCATCAAACAGTATCTGTACAACTACAGTGAAAGGACATGCTCTGGGCAGCTGGGGATGTTATGGCCGAAGTACTGGACACTCATGTGTAATGCCTGCAGGCTCATGCGTCCGTTTGAGGAGGTGACAAACCTGGTGAGTCGCAGTGAAGGCACCATCAGCGACTTGATCCCAAATGCTTTCTTCCTGGAGCATGCCGTGCATAGAGTGGTGAATCAAGCTGTAGAGAAGCATGACCAGGAACAGGAGGAGGCGGACGAAGAGTTTTTTGGAAACATCACTTGCGGCATTATCAACACCTGCGGCATCACAGAGGAGGGGGGAGGAGGAGGAGTTGTCTGGGGAAGAGGAGTCAGATGAAAAAGGTTGTTTTTTTGAGGAGGAGACGGAAGAACAACCGCAGCAGGCGTCGCAGGGGGCTTGTGCTGCTCACCTTTCCCGTGGTATTGTTCATGGCTGGGGGGAGGAGGAGAACTTACCTGACATCACTGAGGAAGAGCAAGACGAGATGGCTAGTACGGCAGCATCCGACTTTGTGCAGATAGCGTCTTTCATGCTATCCAGCCTGTTGAGGGACCCCCGTATAAAAAAAACTCAAGGGAAATGAGCTGTACTGGGTGGCAACACTACTAGACCCTCGGTACAAGCAAAGTGGCAGAGATGTTTCCAAATCACTTGAAGGCAGAAGTATGCAGCACTTGTAGAAAAAGCTGGCAACTATGCTTTACAGTGCGTTTAAGGGTGATGTCACAGCACAACGGAATAAAGGTGCCACTGCCAGTAATCTTCCTCCTCCTCCCATGTCCACGCAGGCAAGGACAGGACACTCTAGCAATCTCATGTTGATGTCGGACGTGCGGACATTCTTTAGTCCAACCTTAGCCATTCCGGATCCACCCTCCACCAACGTCTCGACCGGCAGGTAGCCGACTACCTGGCCTTAAGTGCAGATGTAGACACTCTGAGCAGTGGCCACTATAATAATTTTTCTGTGCATGTACATGCCTGACTAATTTTTCTGGCTGCACTGTGGCTGCAATAACAAAACAAAAGGCATGTACGTGTGTCAAATCCCCTTCGTGATCGTTACTTTGCCCCAGGAAGGGGCTTGCATATCACAATGAAACAATGACCCTAAATGAGTGTGTTGGGGTTGGGGGGCACACCTGATCCAAGAAGATAATAAGGTCGTTGCTTCATTGTGGACAGACCATATTTGATCAGCTGGACACTCAGTCACTGTTGTTCTGTCATTCAGCTACCTCAACCTTGAAAACCGCTATCGCCTGCACTCTCGCCATGACGCACACCATTCCAGCACAGCCGTCACAACACAAACAGCTGTTTGTGGTGCATTACACAGTGAGTTTAGTCTGTCAGTGTGAAGCAGTACACTAATTACACTACCTGATTGATGTATACACATGCATAATGTTTTAAAGCATTTTAGGCCTCCAATTTAGCAATAAAATGTGATTTCTGCCCTTAAAGAAAACCGGAACTGAAAGTTAAAAGTCAAAATAAACATATACAAGTCATACTTACCTCCTGTGTAGTCTACTCCTCAATCTATTTTTCCTCTCCTGTGTCCTGTTTTTCCACTGTGATCAATGGAATTCTCCGTCCTCCATTTTGAAAATGGCTATTACCCCATAACAGCTTCCTGGTCAGCACACTGTTAAACTGTAACATCGTCCACTTGAGCCATAGGGAAACATGGACACATCAGTTCTCCTCTCAGCTGTAACTGACAGCAACTGATATATAACTGATATATTTCAGTTCTGACAAAATGTTGCCAGAACTGGAAGGGATCATTGTCAGAAGAAAATGGTGAGCTTCTGAGAGGAACTGATGGCAAGGTAACTATGTAATGTTCATTTGAAGTTACCTAATGTGTTTATTTTAAATAATTTTACTCAGTACAGGTTCTCTTTAAAGGGACACTTAAGTCAAACAAAAAAAATGAGTTTTACTCACCTAGGGCTTCCAATAGCCCCCTGCAGCTGTCCAGTGCCCTCGCCGTCTCCCTTCGATCCTCCTGGCCCCGTCGGCAGCCACTTCCTGTTTCGGTGACAGGAGCTGACAGGCTGGGGACGCGAGTGATTCTTCGCGTTCCCAGACACATTAGCACCCTCTATGCTGCTATATGGTATATGATATACAGTGGTGTGAAAAACTATTTGCCCCCTTCCTGATTTCTTATTCTTTTGCATGTTTGTCACACTTAAATGTTTCTGCTCATCAAAAACCGTTAACCATTAGTTAAAGATAACATAATTGAACACAAAATGCAGTTTTAAATGATGGTTTTTATTATTTAGTGAGAAAAAAAAACTCAAAACCTACATGGCCCTGTGTGAAAAAGAAATTGCCCCCTGAACCTAATAACTGGTTGGGCCACCCTTAGCAGCAATAATTGCAATTAAGCGTTTGCAATAACTTGCAACAAGTCTTTTACAGCGCTCTGGAGGAATGAATTTTGGCCCACTCATCTTTGCAGAATTGTTGTAATTCAGCTTTATTTGAGGGTTTTCTAGCATGAACTGCCTTTTTAAGGTCATGCCACAACATCTCAATAGGATTCAGGTCAGGGCTTTGACTAGGCCACTCCAAAGTCTTCATTTTGTTTTTCTTCAGCCATTCAGAGGTGGATTTGCTGGTGTTTTTTGGGTCATTGTCCTGCTGCAGCACCCAAGATCGCTTCAGCTTGAGTTGACGAACAGATGGCCGGACATTCTCCTTCAGGATTTTTTGGTAGACAGTAGAATTCATGGTTCCATCTATCACAGCTAGCCTTCCAGGTCCTGAAGCAGCAAAACAACCCCAGACCATCACACTACCACCACCATATTTTACTGTTGGTATGATGTTCTTTTGCTGAAATGCTGTGTTACTTCTACAACAGATTTAACAGGACACGCACTTTCCAAAAAGTTCAACTTTTGTCTCGGCGGTCCACAAGGTATTTTCCCACAAGTCTGGGCAACCATTGAGATGTTTTTTTTAGCAAAATTGAGACGAGCCTTAATGTTCTTTTTGCTTAAAAGTGGTTTGCGCCTTGGATATCTGCCATGCAGGCCATTTTCGCCCAGTCTCTTTCTTATGGTGGAGTTGTGAACACTGACCTTAATTGAGGCAAGTGAGGCCTGCAGTTCTTTAGATGTTGTCCTGGGGCCTTTTGTGGCCTCTCGGATGAGTTTTCTCTGCGCTCTTGGGGTAATTTTGGTCGGCCAGCCACTCCTGGGAAGGTTCATCACTGTTCCATGTTTTTGCCATTTGTGGATAATGGCTCTCACTGTGGTTCGCTGGAGTCCCAAAGCTTTAGAAATGGCTTTATAACCTTTACCAGACTGATAGATCTCAATTACAGTACTTTTGTTCTCATTTGTTCCTGAATTTCTTTGGATCTTGGCATGATGTCTAGCTTTTGAGGTGCTTTTGGTCTACTTCTCTGTGTCAGATAGCTCCTATTTAAGTGATTTCTTGATTGAAACAGGTGTGGCAGTAATCAGGCCTGGGGGTGACTACAGAAATTGAACTCAGGTGTGATAAACCACAGTTAAGTTATTTTTTAACAAGGGGGGCAATCACTTTTTCACACAGGACCATGTAGGTTTTGAGTTTTCTTTCCTCACTAAATAATAAAAACCATAATTTAAAACTGCATTTTGTGTTCAATTATGTTATCTTTGACTAATAGTTAACAGTTTTTGATGAGCAGAAACATTTAAGTGTGACAAACATGCAAAAGAATAAGAAATCAGGAAGGGGGCAAATACTTTTTTCACACCACTGTATGCTATAGCAGCATAGATGGTGCTATTGTGGCCAGGAACGCGAAGAATCACTCGCATCCCCAGCCTGTCAGCTCCTGTCACTGAAACAGGAAGTGGCTGCCGACGGGGCCAGGAGGATCGGAGGGAGATGGCGAAGGCACCGGACAGCTTCAGGGGGCTATTGGAAGCCCCAGGTGAGTAAAACTCATTTTTTTTTTTACTTAAGTGTCCCTTTAAACCCTGCTGTGTGTAAAATCCGGATTTTTCCCCGAGACTTTTGGCATGTATCCCACTCCGCCATGCCCCCCTCCAGGTGTTAGACTCCTTGAAACATCTTTTCCAGTGGCCACAATTAGTGTTTGTAATTTTGAAAGTTTGCCTGCCCATTGAAGTCTATGGCGGTTCGAAAATTCGCATGTTCGCAAACTTTTTTCGTGTGATCACGTTCGAGGTTCACGAATCTAAAATTGGAGGTTTGAGACAACTCTATTAGCCACACACATGCTGCCGGCACATAGCACGATGGTGTGTGATGTCACACATGCGGCACGCCGGCAGCATGTATGCGGGTAATTGAAAACAAGTGAAAGATGGATGGACATTGCGACACAGGACAGGCAATGTATAAATGCACATTACAGCACATATACATTACATACATGCATAAATACACACACAGCAGCAAGGCGGCGGACATGGCAGGCTCAGTGATGCGGGCCAATCAGAATTCCTACAGCCGAGTCCCTGGCAACGCTAGCAACCAATCAGAGGAGGGGAACCGGGCCCTCCCCTCCTCTATATAAGGCGGCGGCCATTTTGAAGAGCTACGCACTTGTGTGACTGAGCTGGCACTGAGAGCATCTCCAGTGCTGTGCTGCGTGTCTGATCAAGTGTATTCTGTGCTAAACCTAGCGTTTTGCTTCCTAAACACCTCCTAAACACATTCATTGTACTGTTATATAGATAGATAGTAATTTGATTGTTTGTAGTCAGCTAGTGTGTACTGTATACTGTGCTAGGCTAGTGTTAGTCTGTGTGCAGGCTAGGCCTGCTAGCCTAGGGCAGCCTTAGCCTACTACTAGCTTAGGTAGGTTAGGGATTCTAGTTAGTTGTGTACTATAGTAGTTTAGTTAAATTGTACTGCTGCTGTTTGCTGTAGTCTGTTAGTTTATAGCTTCAGTACTGTTAGTTAATACTAGTTAGTTACTGATTGACTGTGTACAGGCCAGCATCCCTTGTTGTCACCTGCTGTGTGACTGACATTTGCCGGCCCACCCTGTTGATTGCATCTGACCGTGTGTGACCGACCGACTGTAATTTGTCACCCACTGTCTGGCAGTTAGTTATATTGTTTACTGTTTAGTATAGCAGGCGTTTAATAGTTACTACCTGTGCGTACAACCGTACTACTACTAGGTAGGTGGTAGTCTCTCTTCCACTACTACTACCACCCACCCCTTTATTTAATTTTTTTCATTTGTTACTGTGTGATTTATTACCTTTCTGTAGTAAATTGTTACATTCACAGGCCAGCATCCCTTGTTGTCACCTGCTGTGACTGTCATTTGCTGGTGCACTCTGTTAATTGCGTCTGACCGTGTGTGACCGAACGACTGTAATTGGTCACCCACTGTCTGGCAGTTAGTTATATTGTTTACTGTTTAGTACAGCAGGCGTTTAATAGTTACTACCTGCGCGTACAACCGTACTACTACTAGGTAGGGGGGGGGGTGTGGCCAGAAGCCGATGGAGTAGGACGTGCTGGTGCTGAGCTCCCGCTCTACACTCCGATAAAACTTATACTAGAGCAAGCCAGAACAAAGCAAACTGTTTCTGACCTACCTGGTTGCCTTCCTTACACTCTCAGGAACTAGCTGGTGCCGGTCCCGCTGATGACCTGCTGCGCTTCAGAGGCCATCACCAAGCTACGCAGGTTTCGGATGGATGCCCAAGATGGCGACAAGAGTGCGGGAGAGGAGGTACCCGCCCCATCCTTGCAGCAAATCATGGCTGGGGTCTCGGCGTGCCAGTTGGCCCTAACGCTTATAACTACCAAGCTGGAAGTGGTGCGAACTGATGTCTCACTCCTCAGAGCAGACATGCAGACTCTGCGTACTAGGGTCTCCGAAGTTGAAGACAGAGTAAGCAATGTGGAAGATCAAATTGGGCCCATGGAGCGTGATGTACCCCGAACGCAGAGAGATATAAAGGCGCTCAAAGACAGGCAAGAAGACCTTGAGAACAGAAATCGCCGCTCTAACGTGTGCATTGTGGGCCTGCCTGAAAAGGTGGAAGGAAATGCGCCTGCAGAATATGCTGAAAAGCTGCTCATTGATCTGTTCGGAAGGCCTACATTCTCCTCGGTATTCATCATCGAAAGGGCCCATAGAGTATCGCCGAAAGTCCCGGCGCCTGGGAAACCACCACGCACTTTCATTATGAAGCTCCTTAATTATCGTGATAGAGATGCGACACTACGCGCAGCCCGCGCCAAAGGCGACATTACATATGGAAACGCCAGGTTATCCTTCTATCCAGAGTTTTCTATAGATCTGCAAAAGCAGCGAGCGCAGTTTGTGCATGCTAAGAAAAGGTTCCGTGACCTAGGCCTGATATACGCCATGCTCTACCCAACAAAGCTACGTGTTGTTGCAGATGGTGAGACACATTTTTTCTCCACTCCAGAAGAAGTCCAGACATGGCTGGACGCGCGGCCGTGTGCTCCGGCCTCACCTGAGAGAGATCCAGATCTGTAAAAGTATCCGTGAGTACTATGGGTGAACACTGATCTACCCTCCTCTTCTCCCTCGCCAGACTGTTATGTATCTAATCCACTTTATACTGATATGGTTCACATTGCCCCTACTCCTACTGGCATCACTGGTCCTGTGGCTTATAAACAATTTCGAAGGTTGGACTGTAATAGCATGGGCACACGCTAAATACGTGCGGCATTTCTTTTCTGAACAATGCAATGAGCCACATCGCTTATATTCATCAAACTGATGTTCAGACCTGCAGAGGTTGACTTTCTCCAGCCATGCGGACGAGTACCTCAGAGCTGTGCTCTGAATATATTCACCTTGTTTTTAAATCTAAAAGGCCATAAGGATACTATGAACCATAATTTGCTGCAATAGCACCCATATCTGCGTAAAATAATGCCATTAGCCCTGTAGCTTTTTGTTTGGGGGGGGGGGAGGGTTTAAATGCCACTCATATTGAAAATAAGTGTTTATACGATGGTATTTATCAGGTCCTTCTTTAAAAGGTTGGGGCTGCTGGGAGGGAGATGTCTTTGCCCTTTCCTTATCCCGCCCTTTTTGATTTCTGGGAGTGTGCACGCTTCTCCCACTGGGGCCTATACCCTGAAGACAACCGTACTACTTCCTGTCACTGGGCCCTGCGGGAGGGGGTGTCCCCACTCTCTCTTTTGATTTAATTTTTGGTTTTTACTCCCGGACATCCTCCTCCCAGTGGCAACCACATTCACGCACGCTCGACGTGTAAATTCGCAGTGTATATGTACAGGCTATTGGTTATAAATGCATGTATATGCCATCTGGGAAACGTTGGGAGGTGCCACTATATGGATCCAGGGGTACTATGTTAAGTTTAAAATTTAATGTAATGACATACGTTGTGGCGAGGGTAGATGGTTAAATCTGGTAGTTGTATGCTAGTAGATTATGGTGGCTGCTGGCTGGGTGGGGCGGTGTCGGGGTTGGGCCCCTGGTGCACCTGAGTGGGGGGGCGCTTCCCCACTAACCGTTTTTTTTTGTTAGTTTACCCAACCCTTTTTCTCCGTAATTACTTTCCAGGTGTCCCCTCTCTTGGGCGCCTGGGGCCCCCCCTGCATACCTCATGCGCTTGGCGCCAGTTGACTGTATACACCTTAATAAGCAGCCTTAGCACATTATGAGTAATATCCACTGCTGTGTATGTAGAAAGGCAATACGGTGTTTAAAGCAAAGCAGTATGTAAAGCATTTATACTATTGTTGCTCTAGCAATGCATATAAAACACTGTGCAGGAGCCAGAGGGAGCCTGGCTCGTGGAAGTGCAGTTGGAAGTTTGAGTATCTGCTCCTTCCTTCTGCACTGGTAAGAAGGCTATACCACCTTAGGTATTACCCCCTAGCAGATGCTACAGTTTTTAGCTGTGGTCTGCTATATGGACACTGCTCTTAGTTTGGGGTGCAAGGACCTTCCTGTTGTTTTGGAAGGTCAGGGTGGGTTAGGGATTGGGGAAAGTTTTTGTTTTGTTTTAAATCCCTCACTCGAGGGGAAGATATACTACGTCAATATATACAGGGGTCATAAGAAATGGTACAGAAAGGTGCAAATCACACTATACTTTATCCTGCCTATATGCATGAACAGTAACAAGAATGGCACAAAACAACCTTAAAATTCTTAGCTGGAATGTGAAAGGTCTAAATAACCCAGTGAAGCGTCAGTTGGTGATGACATATTTAACGCGCCAGAGAATGCATATTGTGGCTTTACAGGAGACACATCTTACAGGAGACAAGACACAGGCACTACGTAGAAGCTGGGTGGGATGGTCTTTCCACTCCACATACTCACAATACTCAAGGGGGGTGTCGCTCTTACTTAGAAAATCCCTTACCCTTCAGACACTAGTGGCCCGAGAGGATCAAATGGGCAGATGTGTATTCTTATACTGCAGAATTTCAGGAATCCCCTTGCTCATTTTGAACATATATATTCCTCCCCCATATGCGGTGGGTGTAATTAAAGAAGGCATAGACTTCATATTAAGACATCCCTGTGCTCATGTCCTCTGGTTGGGTGATTTTAATTCAGTTTGCAATCCCTCCCTAGATAGGCATCCCCCCAAACAGGATAAAGTCACCACACTGGCAAACGTAATGAACGAACTCAACTATACTGACCTGTGGCGCCATTTTTTCCCTACGCAACTTTCATATACATGCCACTCAGCTACGTTCAGTACCTCATCGCGTATTGACCTGTTCTTTGTGTCTCCCCTGATGTTAAAAGATGTGTCTCATGTAGAGATTTTACCATGTTTAGTCTCAGACCATTCCCCGATTACACTTAAGGTTATATGGGGAAATAAGCCCCCGTTCCAGTACTGGAAGCTTAACCCGTTCTGGCTAGATTTAATAACTACACATGAGAAAATCAGCAAAAATCTAGAAGACTTTATTTTTATCCATAGAGATGAGGAAGATATGTGGTTGGTGTGGAATACTTTTAAGGCATTTGCCCGAGGTGTGTTCATTGCGGCAGTGGCGGAATGCAAAGATGACTCTAAGCGTAAAGAGCAAAACCTACTAGAACAGATAGAGAGCACTCGCACAAATTACTTTATTACCCGTACTCAAGAAATCTCTTGATCAATGGAAAGCGTTAGCCCGTAAACATAATCAACTCATAGACGAAATTACCAAAAGTAAACTATTCTTCAACAAGCAGGCTTTTTATGAGCAGGGGGAAAGGGCAGGTACCCTCCTGGCAACAATATCCAAAGCTTATACTTCTCCCCCAGTGATAACGCATATTGCGGATCCTCAGGGTAATGTAGTTACAGGCAGCTCCGAAGTCAACAAGGTCTTCTTTGACTACTATAGCTCGCTATACAAGAGTCAAACCGCTGCCTCCAGGTCGGACTCGGAGATATACTTAGCGGAAACTAATCTCCCGCGTTTAACCCCTGAGCAACGCAATGCTTTAGACGCTCCCCTCACCTTAGACGAAGTTACGTTAGCCATAGCTAGTTTCCCAAACAAAAAAGCACCAGGCCTAGACGGGCTGCCAGTTGAAGTATATAAAAGATATGACGAAATAATAGCCCCTCTTCTTCTACAAACGTTTACTAATGCATATGAATCTGGTTCATTACCGCAATCTATGCACGAAGCATTGATAATAGTACTACCTAAGCCTGGCAAGGACCCGCTTTATTGCGATTCGTATCGTCCAATATCCCTTCTGCCAGTGGATATTAAAATACTGGCAAAGATTCTAGCAATTAGACTAAACACTGTTATACTCTCTTTAGTACATCCGGATCAAACTGGGTTTATGCCAGGTAAAAATACGGCCATAAATGTACGTCGGCTGTGGACAAATCTGCAAGTTCATCACACTAACACCGGCAAAAGAGTGTTGGCGTCCCTTGACATGGCTAAAGCCTTCGACACAGTGGAGTGGCCTTACCTTGAAGTGGTCCTTGCCAGGTTTGGCTTTGGTGACGCCTTTTGCAAGTGGGTAGGCCTTCTTTATGGCTCCCCAAGTGCTAGGGTTTGCACCAATGGCTGGATCTCAGAAGCATTTAAACTAGGTAGAGGTACCAGGCAGGGCTGCCCTCTTTCCCCCCTGCTTTATGCGCTGGCAGTTGAGCCTCTGGCGTGCCGTATTAGATTGCACCCTGAGATATGAGGATTCCGTACTGAACACACTGAGGAAAAAATAGGCCTCTATGCCGACGACACGATTCTGTATCTTGCAGACTCTGGGAAGTCTCTACAATTAGCAATTGCAATAATTGAGGAGTCAGGATATTACTCTTAAATCAAACAAATCTAAATCTGTGATAATGTATGTAGACAAATCTCCTGCAGGGGCAGACGCACCAACGACACCTCTACTCACAGTCCAGTCTTTCAGATACTTGGGGGTACAAATTAGTCTCCCTCCTAAGACATATCTTCAACTTGAAATATACCCCCTAATTCAACTAACGCAGGCCAAATGCAAGTCATGATCCAAGCTGTATCGCACTATTGTAGGCTGCATAAACCTTATTAAGATGGTTTTATTACCCAAGCTCCTGTATGTTTTGCATCAATCGCCAATTTATGTTCCCCTTACAGTATTCAAAAAACTACGCTCCATTATAATTGCATTTACCTGGAATAATAAGAGAGCTCGTATTAACCACTTAACGACCGCCCACTGCACATGGGCGGCCGGAAAGTGGATCCCGCAAGGACCGCCGCATGTACGAGAGGCCGCGGTCCTTGTAGGGGCATGGGCGGAGCGATCGCGTCATCCGTGACGCTATCCTCCGCCGGGGATTGATAGCCCGCAATGTAGCCTCCAGCTCGCCGGCCAAATAGCAGCGCTGGCGAGCGGAGGAATATAGATTTCCGCCAATGAATACGTATAAGGCACTTTGTTAGGTAAACAAAGTGCCTTATACATGCTTCCTGCTCGCCTCGTGGTCTCATTGTTCCAGAGACCACCAGCGAGGAGGAAGCTATTGTAAGTCTACATCACACATTGCCTTTTTTTGCCCACAGCCCCCCTGATCTCCCACCTCAGCCTTCAGACCCCCCCCTGATCACCCCAGCAGACCCCTGCCAGCACCCTTGCACCCCTCTAAACCCCCCCCCCCACCTGCCACTAACTATCAACGCTATCCTTTAGTTTAGGTCCCTAACTGCCTCCTAATCACCCCTGATCCCCCCCCCCCACCTTTAGATCACCCCCAGACCCCATCCCAGATTACCCCTCTGTATACTGTACTCATCTGTATACAGCTACCTTACCCCCTGATCCCCCTCTGATCACCTGTCTATCACCTGTCCATCACCCCTCAGCACCCCCACCCATCAGAGCAGACCCTAACTGCCCCGCGGGGGCAATTGATCACCTGCACAGACCCTCGATTGCCCTCAGACCCCCCTCCTGATTACATCCCCTGCGCATTGTTTGCATCTGTCCTCTCCAGCAATCACTAACTGATCTTCGATCAGTAACCCCCTGTGTCTGCCTCTCATCAGATCAGGACTCAGTCTGCCCCGTGCGGGCTCCTGATCAACCCCCTCAAATCGCCCTCAGACCCCCCCTGATCACCGTCCATGTGCATTGTATTTGACTGTGCTGTGATTGTATTCGATTGTGCGGCGATTGTATTCGATTGTGCTGCAATTGTATTTGATTGTCCCGTGATCTGCTTCGATTGTCCCGTGATTGTTTGATTGCCTCTGAGACCCCATTTCCCACCAACCCCCACCACCACCCCCACCCCCCATCACCTTCCGAGTGCATCAGATTTCATTGTGCGGTGATTGTATTCGATTGTGCTGTAATTGTATTTGATTGTCCCGTGATCTGCTTCGATTGTCCCGTGATTGTTTGATTGCCTCTGAGACCCCACTTCCCGCCACCCTTAACCCCACCCTCCCCCCTACCACCTCCAACCACCACCTTCCGAGTGCATCAGATTTGCTTGTGCTGTGATTGGATTCGATTGTGCTGTAATTGTATTTGATTATCCCGTGATCGGCTTCGATTGTCCCGTGATTGTTTGATTGCCTCTGAGACCCCACTTCCCGCCACCCCCAACCCCACCCTCCCCCCCACCACCTCCAACCACCACCTTCCGAGTGCATCAGATTTGCTTGTGCTGTGATTGGATTCGATTGTGCTGTTATTGTATTTGATTGTCCCGTGATCGGCTTTGTTTGTCCCGTGATTGTTTGATTGCCTCTGAGACCCCACTTCCCACCAACCCCCACCACCACCCCCCATCACCTTCCGAGTGCATCAGATTTGCTTGTGCTGTGATTGGATTCGATTGTGCTGTAATTGTATGTGATTGTCCCGTGATCGGCTTTGATTGTCCCGTGATTGTTTGATTGCCTCTGAGACCCCACTCGCCACTACCCCCAATACCTCTCAAATACTCCCTTTTGCTAGGTAAGTGCTCTTTTTATCTGGGTAGTCTCGGAGGAAAACCCCATAAATTTAGCAGTCCACAATGGCAAGAAGGGGGATTTCCGATGAGGAGGTATACAGGTACAAGGACCAGTCGGATGAGAGCGTTTGGGAAGACTCAGCCGACGAATCATCCGGGTCCGAATTTGAACCTGTGGAAAGCAGTGGTTCTCTGACCGAAAGTGATGACGAGGTTTTGGTCCCGGCTAGAGCCAGGCGTACCAGACCCCATGTCGTTAGACCGCAGGTGGCGCAGGATCCGCCTCAAGGACAGCAGGGTGGTGCTAGCGCTGATGAGAGTTTTCTTGGTGAGGTAGGCACCAGCAGCGCAGCATCTCCTGGACTTAGTACCAGTACTTCCGTAGACCCTGGTGAAGTGGTGAGCGCCAGCATGGAAGTTGAAACTGGTACGGTGGCACATGCAGTAGTACCCCCGTCACAGCCACCAAGAAGAAGATGGGCCCGTAGTACCCATAGACTCCCAGAGGTGCTGGCACATCCAGATTGGCAATCCCCTGATTCCGCCGCACCCGTAGTGCCCCCTTTCACCGCCCAGTCTGGAGTCCAGGTGACGACAGCTCATCTAGGAACGGCCCTAGACTTTTTGCAGCTGTTCATCACCCAGGTTCTCTTGGACTTAATTGTGCTGGAGACCAGGGCCGGGCCGAGGCATAGGCTGGAGAGGCTCCAGCCTCAGGGCGCAGTGTAGGAGGGGGCGCACAATTCATTCAGCTGTCATTCCTAATTGTGTATGAAGCAGAAAGAAATAAGAAAAGGGGATGCATGGCAGTGACTGCAAGCCAGATAACTAGATATTAAGGTGTTGGGGAGGTTGTGGGCCCTGTGGCCCTCTTAGTCTAATAGCAATAAGTGTGTGACAGCTGGGGTGGGAGGGATGGAGGGGCGCACTTTGGTGTCTCAGCCTTGGCTGCTGGAGGACCTTGTCCCTGCTCTGCTGGAGACCAACCGTAAAGCCACACAATTCATCACCGAGCACCCGGAGAGCAGCTATGCCCAGCCTTTCCGGTGGAAACCAGTCCAAGTTTCCGACATTAAAATCTTTTTGGCCCTTATCCTTCACTTGGGACTAATGAAACAGAATGTATTGCGGTCGTATTGGTCTACGAACCCAGTACATCATGTTCCCTTGTACCCTGCTGCCATGTCCAGGACACGATTTGAGTCCATCCTGTGCTTCCTGCACTTCAACGACGACAAAACCTGTCATGAAAAGGGCCACCCTGCTTATGACCGGCTCCACAAAATTCGGCCCCTCATAGACCACCTGTCATCAACATTTGCAGATGCTTATACCCCTGAACAGAACATCTGTGTAGACGAGTCCCTCTTATGCTTTACCGGGCGCCTTGGCATCAAACAGTACATCCCAAGCAAGTGCGCCCGGTATGGAGTGAAACTGTATAAGCTCTGTGAAAGGGCCACAGGCTATACATGTCGTTTTAGGGTCTATGAGGGAAAAGACTCAAAATTGGAGCCGGTCGGATGCCCTGACTACCTGGGGAGCAGTGGAAAGGTTGTGTGGGACTTGGTGTCACCCTTGTTCCAGAAGGGGTACCATCTTTATGTGGACAACTATTACACAAGTGTGGCCCTCTATCAGCACTTAAAGCTAGAAGGAATCCGATGCTGTGGCACTGTGCGGCCTAGTCACCAGGGCTTCCCCCAACGGCTCATTACCACCAGACTTGAACGGGGGCAGAGGGCCGCCTTGCGTACTGAAGACCTGCTCGCGGTGAAATGGAGGGACAAGAGGGACGTTTACTTTCTGTCCACCATTCACGCAAACACGACAGTCCAAACTCAACGGGCAACTGAGGTCATTGAAAAGCCCCTTGTCGTCCACGAATATAATGTCAACATGGGAGGGGTGGACTTCAATGACCAGAGGTTAGCGCCCTATTTAGTTTCCCGGAAAACAAGACGCTGGTATAAGAAAGTGTCTTTTTATCTGATTCAATTGGCAGTTTACAACAGCTTTGTTCTCTACAATAAGGCTGGGAGAACTGGATCTTTCCGTTAATTTGAGGAACAGATCATTCTGGACCTTCTGCATCCAGGAGGTGCCAGTCCCCCCCCCCCCCCCCCAGATGCAACTAGCCGACTGCATGGAAGGCATTACGCCTATCGGCTTCCGAGTACCCCAGGTTGACGCATCCAAAGAAAACGTTGTCGTGTCTGCAGCAGTGCTAGAAGAAGGACTGACACCATTTTTTATTGTCCCAAATGTCCTGACCAGCCTGGCCTATGCCTAGGGGAGTGCTTTGAGAGGTACCACGAGCAGGTACACTATTAGAACCTAGGGAACTCCAGACACAGGAGTAGGCACACACTCAGTGGTCTTTCGCACATTGTCCCTGGGGGGGGGGGGGGGGGGGGAAGGTAAGCTTGAAAACCAAACAGGTAAGCATAAAAGTCAGAAGAAGGATCGGTTTCCATGCTTGATATCGCTGATCTGTCCTGGGTTGGCGATATAAGACGGCATGTTTGATTTTCCCTTGAGTGTGGACACCCCCGGTTTATATGTGATTTACTTTGGGCCTATGATAATACTTTAATGCCACACAGAGTCATCTCTATTGGCAGGCATATTGCTGTATACTACAGGCATAATGCTGTATACTAAAGTTCTGAGGCCCAGTCACATAAGTTGGTGGCTCACCCTGAGTGCAGGGTGGCAGGGGGTGTCTCTCTCCTGAGGTTATCACTGCCATTGATGTGGAGGAAGATCTGCCATTGATGTGGAGCAAGGTATGTTTGCCGTTCATTTTTCCTTTCAGCCCAGAGTGCATTACCCGTATACCCAATATAAGGAGTATAGAAGAAACTCCTAATACTGGCCATACATGTAATGATTGCAGAGACCCTAAAATGCCAGGACAGACTCCACAAATTACCCCATTTTGGAAAGAGGACACCCTAAAGTATTATGTGAGGTGCATGGTGAGTTCATAGAAGATTTTAGTTTTTGTCACAAGTTAGCAGAATTTTTTTTTTTTTTTTACAAAGTGTCATTTTCCGTTAACTTGTGACAAAAAATAAAATTTTCAATGACCTCACCATTCCCCTCATGGAATACTTTGTTGTGTATTCTTTCCAAAATGGGGTCATTTGTGGGGTTTGTTAACTGTCCTGGCAAGTGGGCGGGGTGCTAAATTTTGAGCACCCCTGTAAAGCCTAAAGGTACTCATTGGACTCTGGGCCCCTTAGCGCAGTTAGGGTGCAAAAAAGTGCCACACATGTGGTATCGCCGTTCTCGAGAGAAGTAGTACAATGTGTTTTTGGGTGTATTATTACACATACCCATGCTGGATGGGAGAAATATCTCTGTAAATGACAATCTTTTGATTTTTTTTACACACAATTGTCCATTTACAGAGTTATTTCTCCCATCCAGCATGGGTATGTGTAAAAATACACCCCAAAACACATTATACTACTTCTCCCGAGTACGGCGATACCACATGTGTGGCACTTTTTTGCACCCTAACTGCGCTAAGGGGCCCAAAATCCAATGAGTACCTTTAGGATTTCAAGGGTCATTTTGCGGCATTTGGTTTCCAGACTACTGCTCACGGTTTAGGGCCCCTAAAATGCCAGGGCAGTATAGGAACCCCACAAATGACCCCATTTTAGAAAGAAGACATACCAAGGTACTCTGTTAGGAGTATGGTGAGTTCATAGAAGATTTTATTTTTTTGTCACAAGTTAGCGGAAATTGATTTGTATTGTTTTGTTTCACAAAGTGTCACTTTCCGCTAACTTGTGACAAAAAATAAAATCTTCTATGAACTCACCATAGTCCTAACAGAATACCTTGGGGTGTCTTCTTTCTAAAATGGGGTCATTTGTGGGGTTCTTATACTGCCCTGGCATTTTAGGGGCCCTAAACCGTGAGGAGTAGTCTGGAAACCAAATGTCGCAAAATGACCTGTGAAATCCTAAAGGTACTCATTGGACTTTGGGCCCCTTAGCGCAGTTAGGGTGCAAAAAAGTGCCACACATGTGGTATCGCCGTACTCGGGAGAAGTAGTACAATGTGTTTTGGGGTGTATTTTTACACATACCTATGCTGGGTGGGAGAAATATCTCTGTAAATGACAATCTTTTGATTTTTTTACACACAATTGTCCATTTACAGAGGTATTTCTTCCACCCAGCATGGGTATGTGTAAAAATACACCCCAAAACACATTATACTACTTCTCCCGAGTATGGCAATACCACATGTGTGGCACTTTTTTGCAATCTAGGTGCGCTAAGGGGCCCAAAGTCCAATGAGTACCTTTAGGATTTCACAGGTCATTTTGCGGCATTTGATTTCCAGACTACTCCTCACGGTTTAGGGCCCATAAAATGCCAGGGCAGTATAGGAACCCCACAAATGACCCCATTTTAGAAAGAAGACACCCCAAGGTATTCTGTTAGGACTATGGTGAGTTCATAGAAGATTTTATTTTTTGTCACAAGTTAGCGGAAAGTGACACTTTGTGAAAAAAAAAATACAAATCAATTTCCGCTAACTTGTGACAAAAAATAAAATCTTCTATGAACTCACCATACTCCTAACAGAATACCTTGGGGTGTCTTCTTTTTAAAATGGGGTCATTTGTGGGGTTCCTATACTGCCCTGGCATTTTAGGGGCCCTAAACCATGAGGAGTAGTCTGGAAACCAAATGCCGCAAAATGACCCTTGAAATCCTAAAGGTATTCATTGGACTTTGGGCCCCTTAACGCAGTTAGGGTGCAAAAAAGTGCCACACATGTGGTATCGCCGTACTCGGGAGTAGTGGTACAATGTGTTTTGGGGTGTATTTTTACACATACCCATGCTCGGTGGGAGAAATAACTCTGTAAATGGACAATTGTGTGTAAAAAAATCAAAAGATTGTCATTTACAAAGGTATTTCTCCCACCCAGCATGGGTATGTGTAAAAATACACCCCAAAACACATTATACATCTTCTCCCGAGTACGGCGATACCACATGTGTGGCACTTTTTTGCACCCTAACTGTGCTAAGGGGTCCAAAGTCCAATGAGTACCTTTAGGATTTCACAGGTCATTTTGCGGCATTTGATTTCCAGACTACTCCTCACGATTTAGGGCCCCTAAAATGCCAGGGCAGTATAGGAACCCCACAAATGACCCCATTTTAGAAAGAAGACATACCAAGGTATTCTGTTAGGACTATGGTGAGTTCATAGACGATTTTATTTTTTGACACAAGTTAGCGGAAAGTGACACTTTGTGAAAAAAAAATACAAATCAATTTCCGCTAACTTGTGACAAAAAATAAAATCTTCTATGAACTCACCATACTCCTAATGGAATACCTTGGGGTGTCTTCTTTCTAAAATGGGGTCATTTGTGGGGTTCCTATACTGCCCTGACATTTTAGGGGCCCTAAACCGTGAGGAGTAGTCTTGAAACCAAATGTCGCAAAATGACCTGTGAAATCCTAAAGGTACTCATTGGACTTTGGGCCCCTTAGCGCAGTTAGGGTGCAAAAAAGTGCCACACATGTGGTATTGCCGTACTCAGGAGAAGTAGTATAATGTGTTTTGGGGTGTATTTTTACACATACCCATGCTGAGTGGGAGAAATATCTCTGAAAATGGACAATTGTGTGTAAAAAAAAACAAAAATTGTCATTTACAGAGATATTTCTCCAACCCAGCATGGGTATGTGTAAAAATACACCCCAAAACACATTATACTACTTCTCCCGAGTACAGCAATGCCACTTGTGTGGCACTTTTTTGCAGCCTAACTGCGCTAAGGGGTCCAAAGTCCAATGAGCACCTTTAGGCTTTACAGGGGTGCTTACAATTTAGCACCCCCCAAAATGCCAGGACAGTAAACACACCCCACAACTAACCCTATTTTGGAAAGTAGGCACTTCAAGGTATTCAGAGAGGGGCATGGTGAGTCCGTGGCAAATTTCATTTTTTTTTTTTTTTTGGAAGTTAGAAGAAATGGAAACTTTTTTTTTTTTTTTTTTAGTCACTAAGTGTCATTTTCCGCTAACTTGTGACAAAAAAATAATATCTTAACTTTTACCCAACCCAATAAATATAGGCCGAATGGGTTTTTTTTTTTATCAAAAACATGTTTGTCCACATTTTTCGTGCTGCATGTATACAGAAAATTTACTTTATTTGAAAAATGTCAGCACAGAAAGTTAAAAAAATCATTTTTTTGACAAAATTCATGTTTTTTTGATGAATATAATAAAAAGTAAAAATTGCAGCAGCAATCAAATATCACCAAAAGAAAGCTTTATTAGTGACAAGAAAAAGAGCCAAAATTCATTTAGGTGGTAGGTTGTATGACTGAGCAATAAACCGTGAAAGCTGCAGTGGTCTGAATGGAAAAAAAGGGTCTGGTCCTTAAGGGGGTAAAGCCCACGGTCCTCAAGTGGTTAAACACTCACTGCTAATAAACCCTAATGGTTTAGGAGGACTTGCACTACCCTCAGTACAACATTATTATTTTGCTGCTCAGGTACAGCATATTGCATCCTGGTTTACGGCGAGTTCTCTCTAAAATGCTGAGGCATTGGGATACAGCTTGGACCTAGACAAAGAAAGTGTGGCACTGGATCTTCTAAAAGGACAACTAATACCCTCTAAATCATCTAATACAATTCTAGCACAAGCACATTTAGTATGGAAATGCATCAGTGCAATGTATCCCCTGACAAGCTATGACCCCCACACACCTTTATGGGACAACCCCAACTTGCATGAGCTCAGTAAAATGCCTGATCCACACTTATGGCGGCAAAATGGGGTAATATTTTTAGGTCAGATAATTAAGCAGGGCAAGCTCCTCCCATTTAAGAATTTAATTGACCAGTTCCCAACATTAGCTCCCCATTACTTCCGTTATCTTCAGTTGAGGCACGCTATTCAACATCAATTTAGGGGTAACCCTGTACAAATAGCACCTCATCCTATACTATCTTTAATAGCTGAAGGCCCAACAAAACACTTAATAGGCAGTTTATACAAGGAAATCATAACATTCAAAGCACTGGAGCGTACGGAGCCTGCTAAGACTAAATGGTCAGATCAGGGTCTGGACATTGGAGATGAGGACTGGGAAGACGCACTGCGTCTAGTTAAAAATGGCGCCGGCAAAAAAATGGCGCCCCCTTCTGCTTATGTGTTTAAAACGATATTTATCGTTTTAAAGGTTAAAATAGTGCAGACCTTTTGAACGAAATTTATCGTTTTAAAACTTTTTTTTTTGTCGTGCCTGAACGATATTTATCGTTTTACCCTTGCATTGCTACCGTTTGGAAAATATCTGCCCGCAGGCTTTAATGTTTAATAGCAAAGCCCCCTTAAAAGCTACAAACACCAAATTTGCAGGGAATGTTAAGAAGAAAATTGTGAAAAAGAGGAAAACATTTTTTTCAAAAAGACCTTATAGTTTTTGAGAAAATCGATTTTGAATATTCTTCTTCTGACCGTGGGAAAATTAAACGCCCGCCGGCTTTAGCGGTTAATAGCAAAGCCCCTTTAAATGCCAGAAACACCAAATGAGTAGGGAATATTAAGAAGAATAGTGGGAACAGGAAGAAAAAAAATTGTTCAAAAAGACCTTATAGTTTTTGAGAAAATCGAGTTTAAATCTTCAAAGAGGAAATGTATCTATTTAAATCGCGTACTGACATTTCCGTGGAAACTTTTTCCGCCGACTTTAGCAGTTAATAGCAAAGTCCCCTTAAATCCTAGCAACACCAAATTTGCAGGATATGTTAAAAAGATACTGGGAAACAATATTTAAAAAAAAAATGTGAAAAATGTTATTATTTTTTTTTAAATTAAAATTTGTGGGTTATGTTCAGAGTGTGGGAAATGTTTTGAAAAAAATGACATGGGGTCCCCCCTCCCGAGCCTCTGTAACCCCTTGTCTCCCATGCAGGCTGGGATAGCCAGAATGCGGAGCCCCGGCCGACTGGGGCTTCGCACCCTGAGCTATACCAGCCCGCATGGTCCATGGTATGGGGGGGCTTCGGGGGGGAGGGGCGGCCAAGCCTTCCCCTCCCCCCCGGAGCCCTTGTCCAATCCATGGACAAGGGGCTCTTCCCCACCTCCGGTGCCCCAGGAGGAGGTGGGGGCGACGACTCCCTGGGGGGGGGTTCATGGTGGCATCTGGGAGTCCCCTTAAAGAAGGGGACCCCCAGATGCCCACCCCCCTCCCAGGAGAAATGAGTATAGGGCTACTTTGTACCCCTTACCCATTTCCACAAAGGGTTAAATGAAATAAAAACACAACGAGAAAAGTCCTTTAAAGGACTTGCGAGGCCAAAATCCGGCCCCCAAATGTAAAAAAAGTTATCTACCTGTATGACTTTCTAAGGCACGGAGGACGCCGTCCGCGCCCTCCGTGCCGTTCCGCCGGGTCCCCGCCTCTCAATACGACCCCGAATGGCTCCCGACCCCACGGCCAGGGTCGGGCTCTGCTGCCTGTATAAAGATGGCCGCCGACCCTGGCCGCGGCTGCGCACTCCGCATGGCCGCTACTGCGGCTGCGCAGCACTAGGGCCAACCCCCCGATCCACGCAACAGGCTGTTTCCTGTAGCGTGGATCGGGGGTTGGCCCTAGTGCTGCGCAGCCGCAGTAGCGGCCATGCGGAGTGCGCAGCCGCGGCCAGGGTCGGCGGCCATCTTTATACAGGCAGCAGAGCCCGACCCTGGCCGTGGGGTCGGGAGCCATTCAGGGTCGTATTGAGAGGCGGGGACCCGGCGGAACGGCACGGAGGGCGCGGACGGCGTCCTCCGTGCCTTAGAAAGTCATACAGGTAGATAACTTTTTTTACATTTGGGGGCCGGATTTTGGCCTCGGAAGTCCTTTAATGTTCTAAATTAACCAGAAATACTTACCTGTACCTTTAAGAAAAAAATCCCACGTCAATTAGGTCCCACGACAGTATCCTCTGTCTTGCGACCTTCTGTTACATCTTGATTGAAGATCTCCGCCGCCCCGACGCCACACACGCCGCCTCCGCCGCACTGCTCTTAGCTATACTTAGTATAGCTAATAGCAAAAAGCATCTTTAAATTTTAGCTCCAATGGTCTCCATTGGTTCCTTAACAGACCAATGGGGATCAGGAGGATCCCCATTGGTCGATAAGGAACCAATGGGGAGCCTTGGAGCCAAAATTTAAAGATGCTTTTTGTTCTCAGCTATACTTAGTATAGCTGAGAGTTGCGTCTATGCATCTATATAGACGCATTAACGCTAGCTGCCGCTGCCCTCCCTGCTAGTGTTGGGCGAACATCTAGATGTTCGGGTTCGGGCCGAACAGGCCGAACATGGCCGCGATGTTCGGGTGTTCGACCCGAACTTCGAACATAATGGAAGTCAATGGGGACCCGAACTTTCGTGCTTTGTAAAGCTTCCTTACATGCTACATACCCCAAATTAGCAGGGTATGTGCACCTTGGGAGTGGGTACAAGAGGAAAAAAAATATTTGAAAAAGAGCTTATAGTTTTTGAGAAAATTGATTGTAAAGTTTCAAAGGAAAAACTGTCTTTTAAATGTGGAAAATGTCATGTTTCTTTGCACAGGTAACATGCTTTTTGTCGCCATGCAGTCATAAATGTAATACAGAGAAGAGGTTCCAGGAAAAGGGACCGGTAACGGTAACCCAGCAGCAGCAGCACACGTGATGGAACAGGAGCAGGCGCAGGAGGAGAAGGCCATGCTTTTTGAGACACAACAACCCAGGCCTTGCATGAGGACAAGAAGCGTGCGGATAGCATGCTTTTTACCGCCATGCAGTCATAAATGTAATAAAGATAAGAGGTTCAATAAACAGGGACCGGGCGTCAACGCTAACCCAGCAGCAGCAGACGTGATGGAACAGGAGGAGGCGCAGGAGGAGAAGGCCACGCTTTCAGGTGCAACTCAGGCCTTGCATGAGGACAAAAAAATGTGTGCGCAAAGCAACGCAATGAGTAGTTTTCAGGACACAATGGGCTATTCGGAGGAGCTATTCCCACCCCCACAATCTTCTACCTGTGAAAGGTCAATGGAACAGCCACAAATGTTGTGCCCGGATTCACAACCTTTTTCTGTGGAAAATGCACCTCGCACTGAAATGCAAGGCGAGGCCGAGGATGAACATGACGTCAACAACTCAACATGACGCAAAATGGGGGCGGAACAGAAAGCTGCTTTCAATGTTTTGAAGGCCTTAATTGCCTCCGGTGGCCAGTTAGATGCATCATTCATCACACCCAAATCCCAGAGCAATGTGTGCAGGAATTTGAATCTCAGGAGGTGTACCGAGATCATCTGGACAAGTGACCAAGTGACAAAGTGACCAGTGACAAAGTGACAAAGTGACAAAATGACAAAGTGACAAAATGACAAAGTGACAAGTGACAAGTGACAAAATGACAAAGTGACAAGTGACAAAGTGAGAAGTGACAAGTGACAAAGTGACAAGTGACAAAATGACAAAGTGAGAAGTGACAAAGTGAGAAGTGACAAGTGACAAAGTGACAAGTGACAAAATGACAAAGTGACAAGTGACAAAGTGAGAAGTGACAAGTGACAAAGTGACAAGTGACAAAATGACAAAGTGACAAGTGACAAATTGACAAGTGACAAAGTGACCAGTGACAAAGTGACAAAATGACAAAGTGACCAGTGACAAAGTGACAACTGAGAGGTTGTTCTGGGGAGCTCCACTGCACTCAGTCGCATATGAGGAGAGGTCTCGTCGGGACTGCTGATCCTCCTCAGCTTGCTCAAAGCCTTGAGGGTTCCTGAAGATCCTCTGCTTGGAGTTCGCCGGGGTTCAGCTTGGTGTCGGGGTCGGCGGCGTCCTCCTCACTCCAACGTGGCAGATCTTCTGTTGAAGGAAAAAAAAAAAACATTGTTAAAAGTCCAGTACCGCTTCTGAAGGACTCACCAAGAGATGCAGGAGCGCTTCAATCTAGCGCACCATCGCTCGCTGGGTGATGTCCCTGCCTACGCGCTGGAATTCTACGCTGCACATGCTAGCACGCTTTTGCGCAGTGCCGAGGCGCATTCCAGCAGCTAGTAGCTACCAAGCTTCTGTGGATCTGATTGGGCCACCATGTTGGATCTCTGCCAAGTCCTCCAAAATTTTGAGCAATCCACGTTGCGTGACTGAGCAGTGACAACTCTACAGTCAGCATTACAATACCACTGCTGTGTTTACTGAAGAAATCAATGTTGAAGATGGAAACCGCTGGCATGATGCAAGTGGGGGATTCTGAAGATGAAAACGATCAGCGTGATGATACCAACATCAGGCAACCTGCCTCAGGAAACGCTGGTCCCAGCTATGACAAAGAACAGGATGAGGAACAGCTGGAGTTGGAGCAGGAATTGGATGCCCCCACTGCCGAGGGACAGAGCGGTGCACGTTGGACTTCCACAATTTAGCGGGAAAGGACAGCAGAAGAGGAAGAAAGTGATGCTGGTGACGAATATGGTGCTTCACAACAATCACAACGCTTACAAGAACATGAAGATAGAGGAGTCTGGCAGGACTCTCTGGCACACATGGCTCAATTCATGCTAGACTGCATTGAACGCGGCCCGCGCATTATTCACTATTCATTATTATTCATTATTCTGGAATCTGGACAACACCAATTACTGGGTTTATACCCAGTTTATACAAACACAATGTTAAAAAACTGATTGAAGAAAGTGTCAGACAGGTCAAAAATGGAACAATTCCAGCAGGCCCTTGAGGATGGAGACTTTAGAGAGGAGATTGACATCCTCCTCCTTCTCTAGCCAGTTGTACGCCGACAGACTGACTTCAGCAAACCCAGGAGGACCAGGAGGGCAGCAAAGAACACAAGCTGCTGCTAGTGCCCAAAAGGGAATGGTATTGGCAGTGTCCTTGGAGTGGGAACATTTTCTGACACCCATGCAGCAGCCCACAGAACAGCAATCGGGCAGTTCCACGTCCTCCAACACCAATCGCCTAGAGAAGATGGTCAAGGTCCAGGACTACATGTCAGATGGCGTAGCTGTGTTGAACAATCCATCTGCAGACAGACGGTGAGTGTGACAGGCTGCACAGAAGGACCATGGCAACTCACTCATAGTACCACAGTTTGATAGTGCTGCCCAAAAAATTATATGGATCCGTGGACCCGGGCACTGCAGGCAGTACTGGGAAGTGGGAACGCAGATTTTAGTACCTAAACACACGATACAACATGTTTTCCGGGGTCGGACTCTGAGGCACATACAGATGGTCCCGATCATCATCCTCATCATACAACTCTTCTCCTGAGTCTGACCCACCCACCACCTCTGCCACCCCAACATCCCCAGACACAGACCCCTCATCGTCCTCAACATTAACTTGGGATGCTGGCCTGAGCCCGACCTCCTCCTCCACATCAGGCCCCATCATCTCCTCAATGGCAGCCCTCATTAATCGTTCTGGCGACGGACCGATGGACACAACATTCTCCTCCGGAGAGGGCTGCTGCTGACCACTGGCTGCTGTAGTGGATGTTATAGCTTGCGTGGGGCGTTGGCTGTTGCTGTTGTTGGGAGTGCTGCTCACAGTGAAGGTCTCTGAGGAACTCATGGTGAGCTCAGATAGTGGTTGGCGGTGAGTGGAGTATTACTGATCCCAGCAATATACACACTGACTGGCAGAGTACGCAATGCTATATAGTCTGGCTGAGCGGTGTACACAGAGTGGCAGTACACACAATGCTGTATAGTCTGGCTGAGCCGTGTACACAGAGTGGCAGTACACACAATGCTATATAGTCTGGCTGAGCGGTGTACACAGAGTGGCAGTACACACAATGCTATATAGTCTGGCTGAGCCGTGTACACAGAGTGGCAGTAAACACAATGCTATATATAGCGTGGCTGAGCGAGGTACACAGTGGCAGTACACACAATGCTATATAGTCAGGCTAAGCCGTGTACACAGAGTGTCAGAAAACACAATGCTATATATAGCGTGGCTGAGCGAGGTGCACAGTGGCAGTACACACAATGCTATATAGCCAGGCTAAGCCGTGTACACAGAGTGTCAGAAAACACAATGCTATATATAGCGTGGCTGAGCGAGGTGCACAGTGGCAGTACACACAATGCTATATTAGTCAGGCTAAGCCGTGTACACAGAGTGTCAGAAAACACAATGCTATATATAGCGTGGCTGAGCGAGGTGCACAGTGGCAGTACACACAATGCTATATTAGTCAGGCTAAGCCGTGTACACAGAGTGTCAGAAAACACAATGCTATATATAGCGTGGCTGAGCGAGGTACACAGTGGCAGTAAACAATGCTATATATAGTGTGGCTGAGCGAGCGGTGTACTACTGTTCCCAGCAGCGACACACAATGACTGGGGGGGACCCTGGCTAGCGTGGCTGGAGAGCGAACTACCCTGCCTGCCTACCCAAAGCTAAACCCACAGACAAATGGAGGAGATATGACGTGGTTCGGGTATTTATTTACCCGAACCACGTGACCGTTCGGCCAATCAGAGCGCGTTCGGGCCTGAACCACGTGACCCGTTCGGCCAATCACAGCGCTAGCCGAACGTTCGGGGAACGTTCGGCCATGCGCTCTTAGTTCGGCCATGTGGCCGAACGGTTTGGCCGAGCACCGTCAGGTGTTCGGCCGAACTCGAACATCACCCGAACAGGGTGATGTTCTGCAGAACCCGAACAGTGGCGAACACTGTTCGCCCAACACTACTCCCTGCCTCCCCCCACCTGTCACTCTCACCCATGCTGGCACCCATGGGTGCATTGGGTGCCAGCATGGGTGAGGGTGACAGATGGGGGGAGGCAGGGAGGGCAGCGGCAGCTAGCGCTAATGCGTCTATATAGACGCATAGACGCAACTCTCAGCTATACTTAGTATAGCTGAGAGCAGTGCGGAGGAGGCGGCGTGTGTGGCGTCGGGGCGGCGGAGATCTTCAATCAAGATGTATCAGAAGATCGCAAGATGGAGGATACTGTCGTGGGACCTGATTGGCGTGGGTTTTTTTTCTTAAAGGTACAGGTAAGTATTTGTGGTTAATTTAGAACATTAAAGGACTTTTCTCGTGGTTGTGTTTTTATTTCATTCAACCCTTTGTGGAAATGGGTAAGGGGCACTTTGTACCTCTATACTCATTTCTCCTGGGAGGGGGGTGGGCATCTGGGGGTCCCCTTCTTAAAGGGGACTCCCAGATGCCACCATGAACCCCCCCCCAGGGAGTCATCGCCCCCTGCCTCCACCTGGGGCAAGGGAGGCAGGGAAGAGCCCCTTGTCCATGGATTGGACAAGGGGCTCTGGGGAGGAGGGGGAGGCTTGGCCGTCCCTCCCCCCCGGAGCCCCCCCACACCATGGACCATGCGGGCTGGTATAGCTCAGGGTGCGAAGCCCCAGTCGGCCGGGGCTCCGCATTCTGGCTATCCCAGCCTGCATGGG